>NC_134358.1:560380763-560560763 GCF_048569485.1 Anomaloglossus baeobatrachus | reverse complement strand
CATGTCCTTAATCTGCTTGCCTTCAGCAATCCGTTTGTGATTTTCTTGGGCATCATCTTCAGAAGAGGCTTCCTTCTGGGATGATAGCTTTGCTGAGCAATGTGATGCAGTCTGTGGCATATGGTCTCAGCACTGACAGTCAGACCCCCCACCCCTGTAACCTCTGCAGTGTGCGGTTTATAGTCTGAGCAGTGACAGGCGGACCCCCCCACCCCTGTAACCTCTGCAGTGTGCGGTTTATAGTCTGAGCAGTGACAGGCGGACCCCCCCACCCCTGTAACCTCTGCAGTGTGCGGTGTATAGTCTGAGCACTGACAGGCGGACCCCCCACCCCTGTAACCTCTGCAGCAATGCTGGCCGCACTCATACATCTATTCCGAAAAGATGACCTCTGGATATGATGCTGAGCGCATGCACTCAGCTTCTGTGGTCGGCGATGGCGAGGCCTGTATTGAGTGGATCCTGTCTGGTTATACCGCTGTATGGTCTTGGCCCCCGTGCTGCAGCTCAGTGTCAGGGTGGTAATAATCTTCTTATAGCCTCGGCCAGCTTTATATAGAGCAACAATTCTTTTTCTCAGATCCTCAGAGATGAGGATTTCCCATGAGGAGCCATGCTGAACCTCCAGTGACCAGTATGAGAGAGTGTGTGAGAGATAACACCAAATGTAACTAACACTCCTGCTCCTATTCACTCCGGAAACCTTGTAAGACTAATGAGTCACATGACACAAGGAGGGAAAATGGCTAATTGGGCACAATTTGGCCATTTTCATTTCTAGTATTATTAAAAAAAGAACACACTTTAGCCATAAGTGCAAAATAAAGCAATGATTCAGATCCAAGGAGCTTTTGTCAAGCAATTCATAGAGTGCAACAGACCCATATTTTTATATATATATATATATATATATATATATATATATATATATATATATATATATATATATATATATAATAACAAGTAAATCCATATTAGTTTACAAATAAACCAGAAGACACGTTTACGCTTAGAGCAGGCGGATACAGGTGATTAGTGCTGGGACTCCCCCATGATAATGGGGAGGTAATAGAAGGGCAAGAATGCAGCACGTATACAGGCGCCTCACACAGTTGTGAGACATAAAAAATAAACAAATAATACTAAATACGCCGTCAATCGCTGGGAATTCATAGGAAAAAAACAGAAGAAGCAGATACCGCAAGCAGTGCAATGTCATCAGTTAGGGAAATCCAGAGGAAGAGGCTTTGCGCAGCTTGTAGAGACGAGCGGCAGCACCATCTTGGAGCAGGGCACGCCCCTTCATAGCGAGGAATGTCATCTAACAGCCAAGATGGCACTGGATTCTCTTGCGAGTGTGTGGGCACATTCACTGTCCAAAACAGGCGGAGGGATGCGGTGTTGTCATCACACCACTTGAGCTGATGTTGTCACGGGTGACAAATAGTCCTGTGGCTGTGGAAGGTCGTAGCATTTGGCTGCACAAACCACTCCTTGACCTTTTATCATCCCTGCTTGATTTTCATCATTTTCCCTTTAGGACCCTGCGCAGGTCCTCAGCCTGTCAGCTGCTGTTCATCAGTACTTCCCTTGTCTTTATATACCTTCACTCCCTATTACTCGGTGCTGCTGATATTTCCTACATCTTTATCAAGTCTTCAGTGCAAGCTGGCGGTTTGCATACAACTGGAGAATCTTGGTGGTTATTGCAGCTTCTTTCCCTGAGACAACTAGAGATAAGTTGTTTTTTTTTCCCTTGTTTGTTCTCCCTGTGTGTCCTTTAGTGCTTAATGGGGTAGGCGAAGAGCTCATCCCATCTGCTCCCTACCTAGGGCCCAGATCAGGGTCAGCCTAGCGTCAGATATCCGGCTCGGTGTATACTTGTGGAATCTATCTAGGGTGGTGAGAGAACCCAGGGCCCAGCAGTAGGCTTGGTGAGAGGTCACCATCTTCCCATTCCCTAGAAACAAGGTTTCCCGTTCTTTCCCTTTCACTGTTCGTTTGGTACTTCCCTGTACCTAGCGTGGTCAGCCAGGGTCAAGTATCCGACTCAGCGCATAGGTGCGGAGACTATCTAGGGTGGTGAGGGAAGCCAGGGTCCAGAGGCAGGCTTGGTCAGGGGTTACAATCTTCCTCTTCCCTAGACACAGGGTTTTCTGTCCCTTCTCTTTTGCCGTTCGCTTGGTACTTCCCCGTATCTAGCATGCCAGATGTTCTAAAGTGACCTGAGTCTTACAGAACGGAGAATGGTGGTGCAGTGAGACCCCGGCTCCCTTCTCTACCACAGAGTTGAACCATATCTGCACATCGTGCACAAGCGGTGGGGACACACTGGGTGACTGTGCAGGGGGCGATCGCCCTCTTCATCTGTGACGCCCAAGGAATGGGGTACTCGGCCCGGGCAGATTACTACTGGGGAATGTCACTTTGGTGGTGGCTGTTGCCCGGTCCCGTGCCTTGGGTACTTTTTTAATTGGGAATATTTAAAGGGGAGATTAAAGTCATTGATGTGACGCCTCGCCACCTGTGGCTTACGGTTAATGTGGTGGAACCGCCACTGCTGTGTTGGTTACCGCTAGGGCTGGTGGTGATGGCAGCTATGATGATAGGCCCTCCACAGGTAGGCCTGAGCCAGGGGGTTTGTATAAAGGGGACTTTTTCCGGTAATAAAGGAGGCCACACCGTGGTTGTGGTTAACAGTCTCTACTCACTCCGGACCCTTGGACGGCTGGTTCAGGTCCCTGTACTTCCAGTTCCAGATTGATGACTCGGTTGCTCTGTCCCTGGCACTCTCAGTGTGGTTGGGTCCCCGTAGCTTGAAGCGGTTTGGTGCCCCGACTGTCCTTGTTTTGTGGTAGTCTCCTTGTCCGTACAATGGGCAGTGTGGACCTTGTAGGGCTGGTCTGTG
Organism: Anomaloglossus baeobatrachus; assembly: GCF_048569485.1. Classification (NCBI taxonomy): domain Eukaryota; kingdom Metazoa; phylum Chordata; class Amphibia; order Anura; family Aromobatidae; genus Anomaloglossus; species Anomaloglossus baeobatrachus. Next base: position 560,557,855 of record NC_134358.1, on the reverse strand, counting down.
TCCCGAACCCTGATCCTTGCTTTACTGCTGGTACCCCCGGATCTATGGGTCAGTGAGGTCCGTGAAGGTCCCCTCACTGTGCAAGTAATTGCCAGGCCATCTGAAACTGTCGCCTGACCTAGGGCCCTGTGCCCCGTGCGTGCTCTGGTCCCAGCGGTACTCGGGTGTACCTACCCTGGTGATCTCTCTCCTGTGCCTCCGGGTCACTGTTCCACGTCCCAGCTCTCAGGGCCCACTTTCTCCTTCATTCTCCACTTCTCAACTCCTAACTCACTACTGTCCCCTCCCACCAGGTTGTCTAGTCACTCTGGTCTGGCGCCGCCCTCTAGGTGGCCATCCCCTTGTGTCCGACTAGCCAATAACCCCTGGTGTGGAGTGGCATCTGGGATTTTGGTGTGTCTAGGTGTAGCTGGCACTGGTGTTCCAGGTCCCAGGGGGTAGGGCCTGCATCCTGGTGAGGATGCAGTACCTAGTAGGGCCCTGAGTGGCTCAGGGGCGCTACATTCCCCTTGGTGAAGCACAGCACGTCCACGAGCTGTAAAGAGAATAAAGTATTGGGGTTTTTTTTATTAAACATAAATAACATTCTTCCCCCATAGGGGAGGCATTTACTTGAACGCTTCAAAAAGAGTATTTTCCTTTTAATCCTCCCACCACCCAAGGCCCCGAGTCCAGAACCTTGTAAGGAGACAGGTCACCGTTCCCTTTGGTGACCAGGTCCGGACTATCGCTGTCCAGGACCTTTCCTCCAACCTTCCTCTCCTTGGTGGCGGTAACAATGTCCTGATGGACTCTACTGGACCTATACGTAATGTTTTGCCTTTGAGTCTCCCCAGACGTGTGCCCGTTCCCTACTTACCAGTGCTAAATGTGAAGTGCATTATTGTAATGGCTAAGGATGTTTTAGCAAATTCACAATTCCGATGGCGAAACCCCCATTCGAGGGAGCATGCGAGCGAATACCACTAAGATTGTGTCATTCCTAATATCTGCGGACAGATTATTTCCCTTGGTGTTTCGCATTCATGCACAGGTCCAGTAATAACATTCCTCTCCTTCTGCAGAAATCATTTTTTTATGCCATTTTTTTTAAAAAAAATAGCAACTTAGAAGGTAAAGTCTGAGAATCTCCCGGCAGCTGCGCTCGTCTCCCTCTGCAGATTCGGGTGAATTCCTGAGGAAATGTGTTCTGAACCCCGAATCTAATAACATTTCATAAGGACCAGACAGATATAACGTGGCGTCGAATTTTACGTCCTAACTACCCCCCCCCACCCATCCAGTCCGGAGCTGAGCGCTGACAGGACGCCGCTCGGGTAAGGCCTCTCGCCTGTCTCTCTCCATCCTGTTCACACCTTAGAAATAACGGAAAAGATATTTTTTTTTGCAGATAGGAAATTTGCAGTTCCCATTCAGGAGTAATTGCCGGGGATGAGAGTTTGCACACATCGCCGGTAGTTTAATGGAGGGAAATGATGTGGTTATTGCTCACACTGCAAATAGAGCGGCCGGTTCTGGGGAACCGTGTCCGGATGGCTGTCACTGACGCGTTTCACTCTACGCCAGGGAGCGTTGTAAAAAACACGAAAATAGCAAGAGCCTGGAAAAGTTACTGCAATGTGCCGAGAAATAGGCAAAAGATTGTAAAAATTGTACTCTTATGTAAGCAGTCTACAAGTATGGTGCCTGCGAACGGGGGGCATCAGGTCCGGTTGGCCATCTTTCTACCACATCGTCATGGTGAACATGTAGAGGGTGTAGTTATGGGGGCACAGAGATGGCATTCACTTTGGGTCCCTCTTACCTGGTCAAGAGTTCTCCACTATTAGAAATGTGACTTGGTGCATGGTAACAGCTACTGGCTCATACTGTACAAAAAGATGGTTGTACAAGACTGGGATATTTATGACTCTGTTCCTTAGGATAGGACTTCATCAATATTATGTTAGTGGGGGGGGGGGGGATCTGACCACCGGGAACCCCACCATAAAGCAGTTAGCAGGTCACTCATCCACGGAAATGAAAAGCTTCATATACTGTGTAGTGGATGTTGTTGGTACTGGAGCTCAACTCATTGAAGTGAATGGGATCTTAACTGCAGTAGCGAAAATGGGCACTATATGGTGTGTGGAGCTCTGCTCTCCATGTGGCTTCTCATCTAGTTGCAGCTCTAAATATTATACAATATATATATACTATATATACAATATTTAGTCATATTGACTAGTGATGAGCGGGCACTACCATGCTCGGGTGCTCAGTACTGGTAACTAGTGATGAGCGGGCACTACCATGCTCGGGTGCTCAGTACTGGTAACTAGTGATGAGCGGGCGCTACCATGCTCGGGTGCTCAGTACTCGTAACTAGTGATGAGCGGGCACTACTATGCTCGGGTGCTCAGTACTGGTAACTAGTGATAAGCGGGCACTACCATGCTCGGGTGCTCAGTACTGGTAACTAGTGATGAGTAGACACTACCATGCTCGGGTGCTCAGTACTCGTAACTAGTGATAAGCGGGCACTACCATGCTCAGGTGCTCAGTACTCGTAACTAGTGATGAGCGGGCACTACCATGCTCAGGTGCTCAGTACTGGTAACTAGTGATGAGCAGGCACTACCATGCTCGGGTGCTCTGTACTGGTAACTAGTGATGAGTAGACACTACCATGCTCAGGTGCTCAGTACTCGTAACTAGTGATGAGCGGGCACTACCATGCTCAGGTGCTCAGTACTGGTAACTAGTGATGAGCAGGCACTACCATGCTCAGGTGCTCTGTACTGGTAACTAGTGATGAGTAGACACTACCATGCTCAGGTGCTCAGTACTCGTAACTAGTGATGAGCGAGCACTACCATGCTCGGGTGCTCAGTACTGGTAACTAGTGAAGAGCGGGAACTACCATGCTCGGGTGCTCTGTACTGGTAACCAGTGATGAGCGAGCACTACCATGCTCGGGTACTCAGTACTGGTAACTAGTGATGAGCGGGCACTACCATGCTCGGGTGCTCAGTACTCGTAACTAGGATGAGCGGGCACTACCATGCTCGGGTGCTCTGTACTGGTAACTAGTGATGAGCAGGCACTACCATGCTCGGGTGCTTAGTACTGGTAACTAACTAGTGATGAGTGGGCACTACCATGCTCGGGTGCTCAGTACTGATAACTAGTGATGAGCGGGTACTACCATGCTCGGGTGCTCTGTACTCGTAACTAGTGATGAGCGGGCACTACCATGCTCGGGTGCTCTGTACTGGTAACTAGTGATGAGCAGGCACTACCATGCTCGGGTGCTTAGTACTGGTAACTAGTGATGAGTGGGCACTACCATGCTCAGTTGCTCAGTACTGGTAACTAGTGATGAGCGGGCACTACCATGTTCGGGTGCTCTGTACTCGTAAATAGTGATGAGCGGGCACTACCATGCTCGGGTGCTCTGTACTGGTAACTAGTGATGAGCGGGCACTACCATGCTCGGGTGCTCTGTACTGGTAACTAGTGATGAGCGGACACTACCATGCTCGGGTGCTCAGTACTGGTAACTAGTGATGAGCGGGCACTACCATGCTCGGGTGCTCAGTACTCGTAACTAGTGATGAGCGGGCACTACCATGCTCGGGTGCTCTGTACTAGTAACTAGTGATGAGCGGGCACTACCATGCTCGTGTACGAATATTGAGCACCCGAGCATGGTAGTGCTTACTCATCACTAGTTACGAGTACCGAGCATCCGATCATGGTAGTGCCCGCTCATCTCTAGTTACCAGTACTGAGCACCTGAGCATGGTAGTGCCCGCTCATCACTAGTTACCAGTACTGAGCACCTGAGCATGATATTGCTCCTCATCCCTAATATTCAATAGTGCTACAAGAATATCCAAGAAGCTTCCAGGATTTTATGTGCATGTTGCCAGTACAGTATTACTGTGACTACTATTTTGACGATTATTACTTTAAGTACAACCAGGACGAGATAATGGTTGTTGTAGGTTCCCATCATGACATTTGGAGGTTTTACTGCCTGCTTTCCGATTGAGCACTCCTCCCATCAGTCTGAGGCTTTTTCTGATGAATATTGGCTCCAGCCTGCCCTGTAAATTTATAGGCTTTTACCTTGGGAGAGGTATGATATTAGGGTCCCATCAAAGAAGGACACCTTGCTGTGGTAGATGGGCTCTCAATTCATTTTTATAAGTACACTAGCTGTACTACCCGGCTTCGCCCGGGTTAATAACTGTTGTTAACAAAATAGAATGTATTAACATTCCCGGGATAGAATGTATTAACGCCTGGGATAGTAACTGTCTCTCTGTTTCTTTCCCATTCTCTGTCTGTCTCCCCCTCTGTATATATCTCTCTGTCTCTTTCTCTATCTCTTTGTCTGTCTGTCTCTTTCCCTGTCTGTCTCTGACTGTCTCTGTCTCTTTCTCCATCTGTCTCAATCTCTTTCCCTGTCTATCTCTTTCCCTGTCTATCTATCTATCTCTGTCACTTTCCCTGTCTGTCTCTTTCCCTGTCTGTCTCTTTCCCGCTCTTTCCCTGTCTGTCTCTTTCCCTCTCTTTCCCTGTCTGTCTCTTTCCCTCTGTCTCTTTCCCTGTCTGTCTTTTTACCTGTCTTTGTCTGTCTCTTACCCTGTCTGTCTCTTTCCCTTTCTTTCCCTGTCTGTCTGTTTCCCTGTGTCTGTCTCTGTCACTTTGTCTGTGTCTGTCTCTTTCCCTGTCAGTCTGTCTCTTTCCCTGTCAGTCTGTCTCTTTGTGTCTGTCTCTTTCCCTGTCTATGTCTGTCTCTTACCCTGTCTGTGTCTGCCTCTTTCCCTGTCTGTGTCTGTCTCTTTCCCTGGCTGCATTGTGACACGCCAACATTCCATATAAGGGCGTGGCTGCGCTTTCTTCTGAAGTTCTGGCTGCACTGTGGCTCCAAGCTCCATTCGCTTTAATGGAGGCAGGTTTTTTGGCGAATAACTGTAAAGCGCGGAGTTAAAATTTCCCCTCAAAACATAGCCTATGACGCTCTCGGGGTCCAGACGTGTGAGTGTGCAAAATTTTGTGGCTGTAGCTGCGACGGTGCAGATGCCAATCCCGGACATACACACACACACACACACACCCCTTTATATATTAGACTCCATATAGCAGTAATGTAGTTCAATTCTCATGTGTTCATTGTTTGCATACATTTTAGCGCTTAGTGAACTGCTGTATTCTTTTTTTTTTGTAGACAGCTAGAACAACATGGAGGTTTCTGGTTGATAACAGAGAACAGCACACTGCATAAATCTATAGTGTAAAAAACTAGGAGATTTTCGATGTAGGGTCCCTTTAATGGAATTTCACGTGTGGTCTAGGAAAGAACGAGGAGGTGAATATTTCTATAGTAAATACAAGTAAGAACGGAGATCTGTCACTGACTCCAGTGAATTATATATTGTGTGTATAAATGAGGCAGATCCTGTGCCGCTTACTGTTCCCAGCTCCACTGTGGGTCTGGGGGGTGGGGGAGGGGGATACAGTAGATTTTTTAATAAAAAATAGGTCTCCGTCGCATTACAAATCTTTTTGTAGCAGGTCAGGACCAAACGCCCGCGTCTTTTCTGTCTGCTCGAATGATATATGGTGAGTATTATTTATCGAGAAGTCAGAATGTCCAGATTCTCAGCCTGTTTTACTTGGCAAAGAAGTTTCATTATGGATTTAGGTAAAAAAAAAGGGTTAAAAAAGTGATCCAATCAGAACTCAGATGTAACAGTGCAGCCCCTGAGGGGCGGAGCTTGCCACAGGGATTCTCCTCCGCCCCCTAGGGGCCTGCACTGGAAATAACACAATGCATTAGTTATACGTTTCCTGTTTCTTTTACAGTTGTCAGATTACATTGCCGCCTTAAGAGAGTAATTCGGAGAATTTATCATCTCGCGTGTTAGGATGTGGCCTTGTTTTACAGTTTTGCAATCATTCACTTGGCTCTCTTGTAAAAAAAAAAATGCTTAAAAAACAAACTTAATATAAAAAGAGAAAAATTAAAACAAGACAAAAAAAATATGTTGAATTCTCAAAGGGATAATATTATTTTAGTCGGATTAATCCATGAGCTTTTAATAAAATATAATACATTTATAGTCATGGCTTAAAGTGTTGGCACCCTTGAAATTGTTCCAGAAAATAAAGTACTTCTTTAAAAAAATCATTGCAGTTACACATGTTTTGTTATACACATGTTTATTTCCTTTGTGTGTATTGCAACTACACAAAAAACAGAAAAAAAATGCAAATTTGATATAATTTCACATAAAACCCACAAATATAGACCGGAGAAAATAATCACCTTTTCAAAATTGTGGGTCAACAACTTTGTTTCAAGCATGTGATGCTCATTTAAACTCACCTGTGGAAAGTAACAGGTGTGGGCAATATGAAGATCACACCTGAAAAAAGATAAAAGGGGAGAAGTTTACTCAATCTTTGTTTTTTTTGCGACTGTGTGTGTTACACTAAGCATGGAGAACAGAAAGAGGAGAAAAGGAGAACTGTCTGAGGACTTGAGAACCCAAAGTGTTGACAAATATCAACAATCTGAAGATTACAAGTCCATCTCCAAAGATCTTGATGTTCCTTTGTCCACGATGCACAACATAATAAAGACATTTTCAATCCATGGCACTGTAGATAATCTCCATGGACGGCAGAGAAATAAAATTGATGAAAGGATGTAACACAGGATAGAACAAATAGTGGATAAGCCCCAATGAAGTTCCAAAGATGTTCAAGCTGTCCTGCAGGCTCAGGGGGTATCAGTGTCAGCACAAACTATCTGTTCCCATCTTAATGACATGAAATGCGATGGAGAAGACCCAGGAGGACCGCACTGCTGACACAGGGACATAGAAAAACGAGACTGCAGTTATCCAAAATGTACGTGAAGAAGCCAAAATCCTTCTGGGAAAGTGTCTTGCGGACAGATGAGGACAAGATAGAGGTTTCTAGTAAAGCCCATCATTATAATGTTTACCAAAATCAGAATAAGGCTATGTGCGCACGCTGCGGATTTACCGTGGATTTTACCGTGGATTTGCCACAGATTTGCTGCAGAAAATGTGGCTAACATTTCTGCAGTCATTCCCCAGCAAAACCTATTGGTATTAAAAAATGGTGTGCGCACACTGCATTTTTTTTTATACCTGCGGATTTACCCGCGGAATTTCCGCTGCAGAATTAATGAGCATGTCACTTCTTTTACGCAGGTACCTGCAGTTTTTGCCATAGATAATTGTAAAAGTTCGCAGGGACCAACCTGCGGAACAACCGCGGCAAATCCGCACCAAAACTGCATGCAGATTTCGTTCTGGTTTTGGTGCGGGATTCTTTAAGAGGGACCGTATTTTGCTTAAGAAATAGTCAATTTCTAGTGCGCACATGTGTGATGGGGTATGCGACAGAGCAGTAAGGGACACCAGGCCGTGGAAAAATCCAAAGGGTTTTATTGGAACCACAGAGATAAAGCACCAAACGTGAATATACTGTAAATCCTTAAAGTCTGCAAGAGTCCACAACAAAACAACAGATCCAGGGGCGCCACCCGGTATTCCGACGCCAGGGAAAATATGGCAATGGTCCTTATATGAGTGAACAACAAAACGCAATCCCACGTGGCCACTGATCTCCAGTCTGTAGTAGTCCATACACAGGCTCTAGGATCCAGCCTCAGCTATAGATTCTAGTGCTTCTCCAGCCGAGATCCAACTAACTGACTAACATCGGTCTCATTGTTCTCCTCTCCATGTATCAGCCACTTAGGTGGGCAGAAGGGCCCACCTCCCCGTGGACATTTGATACATGAAAGGATTCTAGACATCCTGGCTCTGTTCTGTTTACCAAGTTGTGGATTGGAGGAGTCCCATGCTGAGAAGAACAAACAATCTCCCACCAGAAGTAGTACATACAAGAAAAATCAAGGAGGGACAGACTATTACACCATGAGCACTGGCGGTTGCTGTTACAACATGTACAACATGGCCTAAGGCCTATAAAGAAAAGTACACATTACCTACAGTCACATATGGTGGAGGTCAAAGATGTTTTGGGGTTGTTTTGTTGTCTTGACTGTGTGCTAGATATGAATACTAAAGGTGACAAAGGATTTGAGTAGTAATGTAGTCCCAATATCATAAGGCTGGGAGTGTATCCTAGGTCAGGGGTCTCCAGCAGGACAGTGACCCCAAACAGACTTCAAGAAGGCCCAGAAATGAATGGAAACAAAGCACCGGAGAGTTCTGAAGTGGTTCAATGAGTCTGGAGATAAATCCCATTGACATCTGTGGAGATAGCAAAATTGCTGTTGGGAGAAGAGAAGACGCCTTCAGATATGAGAGACTTGGAGCAGATTATAAAGAAGAGTCCAGGAGAGAGGAGTAAGAAGCTTGTGGACGGTTATAGGAAGAGATTGATTGCAGGTATTTGTTCCAAAGTGTAAAGGATATGTGACGCCCTGGGCAAGCCAGGGGTCACAGGTCACAACACCACACACCCCACATCCCTGCAGGAACACCAAGGTCAGAACACAAACCCTTGTTGCCCTCCTCCAGGGGCTGATGATCACACCAGGGCGTGGAGCCAGGCGGTTGGTCTCCACCCACCGAGGAGTTCACAGTCCTGGAGGCGGGAAAACCAGTAGTTGAGTTTTAGTTTTGAGTAGTGAAGGTGGAAGGATTGAAGTGAAGTGGCAGTTGAGGAGCAAGTAAAACTGACTGAGAGCGTCCGGGTGTGTGCCCCGGACAGAGACAGCAAGGTTGGCAGACGGCGGTGACCGTCTGCAGGAGTGACTGATTGGAGTTGCCGAAAGGACTGTGGATGGGTGGTGGCCCGGCGGTACCGGACCGGTACACGAAGAGAAGTCAGCACCATTGGCAGGGGCCTTTCGGATCCCGGCAAGGCTAGGAGTCGCCGTACAATTTGCCAAATCCGTCAGTGAAGGGGACCTCCTGGGTCTCTAAACAGCAAAGTCCCGATTGAAGGCAAAGGTCCAACCGTGAGAGAGGGACACCACCACCGCCAAGGCACCAGTACCTCAGGGCCAGCGCCTGCGGGCAAAGAGGGGCTCCTCCGGCCCATATCCAAGCCGGGGAGCGGGTTACCGGTGGGAACCCATCGCTACCAACAACCGTATTTAGGTGCAGGGAAGAGACAGTCACCGCTAACTTGCAGGGAACATCAACACCGCAGCCGTCCGAGGGACCCGTCCAACCAGCCGCTTGTTTACCGTGAACTGTGTCATCATCCTTGGGCTGAGCGAGTACCTCCGTGCCGTGCGGCACAGCGCTGCCCCTGCGTCCCTGCACCTCACCAGGCCCCGTAACCCGCCTGTCAACCATCCCCAACCCCATCACCGGGCCCCGGGACAATCAACCCCCTGCCCACGGAGGGGAGAATCACCAACTCAGCTGCTCCCTGTCACCGCTCCCGGGATCCCCATTCAGAGCAGCGGTGGTGTCACCAAAATCACGACAACCGTGGGTGGCGTCACGGACATTAAACAAATCCCCCACCAACAATCAACCCCTTTCACTCACGGGCGAGGAGCGCCGCTCGAGTCCCCCGGGACCCGGCCCATCGCTCGAGCCACCGAGCAGCAGCAGCCGCAGAGCAGCAGCGGCCGGGCCCGAGCTGTGGGAGAGCGCAGCGTTGACACCCTCCTCCCCGCCCGCGACAGATACAACAAAGAGATGAGGGCGGGGCAACAATTTTGTCCGTCCCATTTTTGAATTTTGTGTGAAATTATGTCCAATTTGCCTTTTTTCTCTGTTTCATTTCTGTGTTGTTCCAACAATTTCAAGGGCGCCAACACTTTTGGCTATGACTATTTTTATTGCTTTTTTCAATATATACAAACATATTTTAAGTAGAGTTAAAAATATTGAGATGGAATGAAAAGGATCTAAATAGGTTTTAAAAGAGTTAATTATGGTGTTTCTACGTTTGTTTACATATTGAACTAAATATATTTAAAAAATATAAAACATTTTCTAGATTACAGTAAATTTCGTGTATGGAAAAATAGACCATATTACATGGATGAAAAAAGATTATTATTATTATTATTATTATTATTATTATTATGCATTTTTATATAATTTATACTGCTATTATTATTATTATTATTACTTTATTTTTTATTTCTATAAAATATTCCTAGAATGATTGTTTACATTTGTATTTGTTGTTGTAATTTAAACTATTAATATTATTATTAATAATAATATTTAATTTTTATAAAGTATTCCTAAAATAATTGTTTATATTTTTATATATCTTTTGTCATTTATACTACCACTATTATTATTATATTTTTTATTTTTATAAAATAGTCCTAGAATGATTGTTTACATTTTTATTTTGTTGTAATTTATATTATTATTAATAATAATAATACATCTTTTTTATTATATTATTTTTTCTAAACGATTCTTAGAATAATTATTTCCATTTGTAATATTTTTGTAATTTATACTATTATTATTATTATTATTATTATTATTACTACTAGTATTTTATTTTTTATTTTTATAAAAGATTCCTAAAATTAACATTTTTTTGTAAATAATAATGAAAATAATAATAATAATAATAATAATAACATTTTATTTTATAAGATCCTTTAATGATTGCAACATTTTTTTTTTATAATTTACACTACTATTATTATTGTTAATATTGTATTATTTTTTATTTTTATAAAATATTCCTAGAATGATTGTTTACATCTTTATTTTGTTGTAATTTTAATTTATATAATTATTAATATTAATAATAATACATCTTTTTTATTAGATTATTTTTTCTAAACGATTCTTAGAATAATTATTTCCATGTGTAATATTTTTGTAATTTATACTATTATTATTATTATTATTATTATTATTATTACTACTAGTATTTTATTTTTTATTTTTATAAAAGATTCCTAAAATTATTAAAACATTTTTGTAAATAATAATGAAAATAATAATAATAATAATAATATTTTATTTTATGAGATCCTTTAATGATTGCAACATTTTTTTTATAATTTACACTACTATTATTATTGTTAATATTGTATTATTTTTTATTATTTATAAAATATTCCTAGAATAATTGTTTAAATTCGTATGAATTTTTGTTATTATTATTATTTTATTTTTATAAAATATTCCTTTAATGTTTGTTTACATTTTTATATAATTTATACTGATATTATTACTTTTTTTATTTTTCTAAAATATGCCTAGAATGATTAACAATTTTAATATATTTTTGTAATTTATACTACTATGACTAATAATATTATTTTTATAAAAGATTCCGAGAATGATTGTTTATATATTTTTTTTGCAATTTATATTAATAACAACAACAATAATAATAATAAAAATAATAAGGAAAATAATAATATTTTTTATTATTTTTCTAAAATATTTTTAGAATGATTATTTACTATACTTAAATATAATAATAATAATAATAATAACAATATTAATAATAAGTATAGTAAATAATTGTAAAAATATTTTAGAAAACTAATAAAAAATATTATTATATTTCTATTCTGCATGACTCAGCAGCAGGGGGAGGTATTTCAGGGTCACAGTTATCAGTAACAATGTAACAAGGTGTAAAGTGCAGCTCTGCAGGTGTGCTGTGTCCCCGGCCGGTGGCTGCAGGTGTGTGCTGTGTCCTGCGCTCTCAGTAGCGGGGGCTTTATCCTGACCCCGCTGCCTCTGCTCTTCTCTATCTCCTGCACTCTTCATAGGTTTGCATTGAGCTTTCTCCCTCTTGTCCTTTGCCTGAGTGATCACATGTTTCTTGTCTTTCTTCCTTATGTATCAGATTTCACCAGGAAGAGTGTATACAATGCGCTGCTGCCTGTGAATGCGCCGCCGCCTGTGAATGCGCCGCCGCCTGTGAATGCGCCGCCGCCTGTGAATGCGCCGCCGCCTGTGAATGCGCTGCTGCCTGTGAATGCGCCGCCGCCTGTGAATGCGCTGCAGCCGCGGTCAGTGGCTGTGATTCCACATTACATAGAGATCATTGGATTCTCCTCCATTCCCTGCAGCTGCTGAGCTCCTGCCATGGGGGGATTCACAGGCCAGGCCGAGCCCTCCATCTCCCAGGGAGTGCGGATGATGTTTTATGTTTTGCATCCAAATGAAACCTCCTTTAAGACAATAGAAGAAGTCCCGGATTACGTGGACAAGGTGAGAATCGAGAAAACTGCTAATAACACAATATGTAAATCCACAGAGAGTCTAGAGAGAAGCAATGGTTTTCTTCACATCTTGGATTATACACTCTTCTCTGATTTTGGTACTGGGAAAGTAAAGGTTCACTTTTTTACCCCTATGTACAATAATATAACTACTATAATACTGCCCCTATGTACAAGAATATAACTACTATGATACTGCCCCCTATGTACAAGAATATAACTACTATAATACTGCCCCTATGTACAAGAATATAACTACTATAATACTGCCCCTATGTACAAGAATATAACTACTATAATACTGCCCCTATGTACAAGAATATATCTACTATAATACTGCACCTATGTACAAGAATATAACTACTATGATACTGCCCCCTATGTACAAGAATATAACTACTATAATACTGCCCCTATGTACAAGAATATAACTACTATAATACTGCCCCTATGTACAAGAATATATCTACTATAATACTGCACCTATGTACAAGAATATAACTACTATGATACTGCCCCCTTTGTACAAGAATATAACTACTATAATACTGCCCCTATGTACAAGAATATAACTACTATAATACTGCCCCTATGTACAAGAATATATCTACTATAATACTGCCCCTATGTACAAGAATATAACTACTATAATACTGCCCCCTATGTACAAGAATATAACTACTATAATACTGCCCCTATGTACAAGAATATAACTACTATAATACTGCCCCTATGTACAAGAATATAACTACTATAATACTGCCCCTATGTACAAGAATATAACTACTATGATACTGCCCCCTATGTACAAGAATATAACTACTATAATACTGCCCCTATGTACAAGAATATAACTACTATAATACTGCCACTATGTACAAGAATATAACTACTATAATACTGCCCCTATGTACAAGAATATAACTACTATAATACTGCTCCCTATGTACAAGAATATAACTACTATAATACTGCCCCCTATGTACAAGAATATAACTACTATAATACTGCCCCTATGTACAAGAATATAACTACTATAATACTGCTCCCTATGTACAAGAATATAACTACTATAATACTGCCCCCTATGTACAAGAATATAACTACTATAATACTGCCCCTATGTACAAGAATATAACTACTATGATACTGCCCCCTATGTACAAGAATATAACTACTATAATACTGCCCCTATGTACAAGAATATAACTACTATAATACTGCCCCTATGTACAAGAATATAACTACTATAATACTGCCCCTTATGTACAAGAATATAACTACTATAATACTGCCCCCTATGTACAAGAATATAACTACTATAATACTGCTCCCTATGTACAAGAATATAACTACTATAATACTCCCCCTATGTACAAGAATATAACTACTATAATACTGCCCCCTATGTACAAGAATATAACTACTATAATACTGCCTCCTATGTACAAGAATATAACTACTATAATACTGCCTCCTATGTACAAGAATATGACTACTATAATACTGCCCCTATGTACAAGAATATAACTACTATAATACTGCTCCCTATGTACAAGAATATAACTACTATAATACTGCCTCTATGTACAAGAATATAACTACTATAATACTGCCTCTATGTACAAGAATATAACTACTATAATACTGCCCCTATGTACAAGAATATAACTACTATAATACTGCCCCTATGTACAAGAATATAACTACTATAATACTGCCCCCTATGTACAAGAATATAACTACTATAATACTGCCCCTATGTACAAGAATATAACTACTATAATACTGCCCCTATGTACAAGAATATAACTACTATGATACTGCCCCCTATGTACAAGAATATAACTACTATAATACTGCCCCTATGTACAAGAATATAACTACTATAATACTGCCCCTATGTACAAGAATATAACTACTATAATACTGCCCCTATGTACAAGAATATAACTACTATAATACTGCCCCTATGTACAAGAATATATCTACTATAATACTGCACCTATGTACAAGAATATAACTACTATGATACTGCCCCCTATGTACAAGAATATAACTACTATAATACTGCCCCTATGTACAAGAATATAACTACTATAATACTGCCCCTATGTACAAGAATATAACTACTATAATACTGCCTCCTATGTAAAAGAATATAACTACTATAATACTGCCCCTATGTACAAGAATATAACTACTATGATACTGCCCCCTATGTACAAGAATATAACTACTATAATACTGCCCCTATGTACAAGAATATAACTACTATAATACTGCCCCTATGTACAAGAATATAACTACTATAATACTGCCCCTATGTAAAAGAATATAACTACTATAATACTGCCCCTATGTACAAGAATATATCTACTATAATACTGCCCCTATGTACAAGAATATAACTACTATAATACTGTCCCCTATGTACAAGAATATAACTACTATAATACTGCTTCTATGTACAAGAATATAACTACTATAATACTGCCCCTATGTACAAGAATATATCTACTATAATACTGCCCCTATGTACAAGAATATAACTACTATAATACTGTCCCCTATGTACAAGAATATAACTACTATAATACTGCCCCTATGTACAAGAATATAACTACTATAATACTGCTCCTATGTACAAGAATATAACTACTATAATACTGCCCCCTATGTACAAGAATATAACTACTATAATACTGCCCCTATGTACAAGAATATAACTACTATAATATTGTCCCCTATGTACAAGAATATAACTACTATAATACTGCCCCCTATGTACAAGAATATAACTACTATAATACTGCTCCTATGTACAAGAATATAACTACTATAATACTGCCCCTATGTACAAGAATATAACTACTATAATACTGCTCCTATGTACAAGAATATAACTACTATAATACTGTCCCCTATGTACAAGAATATAACTACTATAATACTGCCCCTATGTACAAGAATATAACTACTATAATACTGCTCCTATGTACAAGAATATAACTACTATAATACTGCTCCCTATGTACAAGAATATAACTACTATAATACTGCTCCCTATGTACAAGAATATAACTACTATAATACTGCTCCTATGTACAAGAATATAACTACTATAATACTGCCCCTATGTACAAGAATATAACTACTATAATACTGCCTCTATGTACAAGAATATAACTGACTTTTCCTTGCTTCGTGTTTTCCAGGCCACTGTGTATTTCTTGGTGATGCTGGTGCTGGAGATGATCGCGAGTTGGGCTGTGAAGGGTCAATCGCTCCGCGTTAATGACGGACTGACGTCCCTTTCGGCAGGAGTCATGTCTCGGCTGCCAGAGTAAGGGAAATTGCTGTTGTGGTCGGAAAGTCTTATTTTAGTCCCTGAACTGGACGATGTGCGGAGTCTGGAAGCCAGAGACGCTTCATTCCGGAGCGCGGCAGCTAATATAACAATTTGATTCTAAATTGCAGGCGGCGCTCGGCCCTAGTGTGATCTGTATGACATAATCTGTAATATTCTGGATTACAGGTACTTTTATGGTATTTTACATAAAACCGTCAGTAAATTCATGACCATTTACTGTAATTGGAGTTTTATGGACCCACCAAGAGTGAATTGCTTCTTGGCAAATGTCGGGGAATTAGGGGAGACGCTCAGGGATTTATTAGTGGATTTGGAATTTCATGGAGTAGGAGCAGATCGGCCGGTGCCGGGGTCAATCTGGTGATTTATAAAATATTCCTTAGAGGAGCTGAAGAATTTGTGAAAATGAAAGGAGCTATTCAGGGCTTAAAGGGGCTGCTCAGGATTAGCAAAGCATGTCTCCTTCCTCCTAGAAAGAGTCCACACCGGTCCATGGAGAAAAACACCAATATCAACATTGGTTGGATTGAGAAGATAATGTCCAGGACTAGCGATTGCAGGACCCGCAGATATCTGGATTGGCGGGTTCAACCGAATTTTTTAAATAAACCCCAGTTCAGACCCAGAATTGACGCCGGTCCCCATATAAGTCTATGGGGACCCGAATCATGTGCTTTAAAATGGTGGTAGAAAGGGCTACAGGATTAGAGCAGGCGCATTATATTTACCAGTCTTCACGCGGTTGTAATGCTACTTCCAGGACCGCTCATTAACCTCATGCATATTCACTGTTTCCCTCGCCCACAAGCAGTTCCAGCATCTCTGATTGGTTGCAGTCATGCCATGCCCCCACCCTGTGTGACAGCGTGTCTGACTGCTTGGGATCGCACACGCTGTCCATGTACCTATCGTTTTATAAAAATAAATAAATAAGTGGACACGGGGTCCCCCCATATTATGATACCAGCAAACATAAAGCATACGGCTACAGGCTGCAGCCCCCAGCCATGCGCTTATCTTGGCAGTGTATCAAAATAAGAGGAACCGCATGCAACCTTTTATTTATTTAATTATTTAAATAAATTATTTTAAAACTGGCGTGCGGTCCTCCCCAATTTTGATACCCAGCCATGATAAAGCGGACAGCTGGGGGCTGGTATTCTCAGACTGGGAAACCCATGGTTATTGGGTCCCTCCCAGAATAAAAATAACAGCTCGCAGCTGCCCAGGATTGCCACATCCATTAGATGCAACAATCTAAAAACTTTACCCGGCTCATGCTAATTGCCCTGGAGAAGAACCTAGGCCTGCGACTGGAACACGGGGGCATCCGCTACGTCTTGAGGAAAGAAGGTTTAATCATAATCACAGACGAGGATTCTTTACTGTACGAGCAGTGAGACTATGGAATTCTCTGCCGCATGATGTTGTAATGAGTGATTCACTACTAACATTTAAGCAGAGCCTGGATGCCTTTCTTGAAAAATTTAATATAACCAGTTATGTATATTAGATTTTATGACAGGGTATCGATCCAGGGAACTAGTCTGATTGCCGGATGTGGAGTCAGGAAGGAAATTTTTTCCCCATTGGAACTTGTTTGCCACATTGGGTTTTTTTGCCTTCCTCTGGATCAACATGTTAGGCTACGGGTTGAACTAGATGGACTTAGAGTCTCCCTTCAACCTTAAAACTATGATATGATATAAGTGGAAATCAGGGTAATAAGGGGTTAATGACAGCTCACAGCTGCCACTAAGCCCTAGATTAGTAATAGGATGCATCCATGAGACCCCCATTATTAATCCGTAAGTGAAAGGAAATAAACACATATCGAAAAAAATCCTTTCTTTGAAATAACATACAAAATAAAATAAACAGCCTCTTTCACCCCTTTATTAACCCCCGAAACACCCAACACCCAGTTCCGATGTAATTCACATGAGGTCGTGACGATTCCAGCTCTGCTACATACTAAAGGCACAGCATGCGGCCATAGAACATGACCGCCCGCTGTGAGCTTCAGGCTAAGACTGAGCCAAGCGGTAACGTCACTCAGTTTATTTGCAGTCACTGCTGGAGGTTCCCACGGTCCTCTACCTGTGACTTAAGGTAACCTGACTTCAGGTGACCTCATTAAGCTCAGTGATCTCACCTCAGATGAGGTCATTGAGTTCACAGACCTGCATCTCCTGACAGAAAACGTATTTTATTTTTGCCAAGAGATGCAGATTTGGTGCAGAAATGTATACACCATATTCCTGCACCCAATCTACTCCTCCTGACAAAACCTCCACCGCATCAAAACCTGATGCAGTTTTGATGCGATAGTGATGCAATTTTTTGCCAGGAGATGCAAATTTAGTGCAGAAATATGGTATATAAAACACATCAAGACCGAATAATAACACATGAGGTTTTGAAGCGTTTTTTTGCCAGGAGATGTAGATTGGGTGCAGGAATATAGTGTATAAATTTCAGCACCAAATCTGCTTTTCTTAGCAAAAAATGCACAAAAACGGTGTTGACGCTGTTTTGGTGCCGAAACGTCTGCACCAAATTTGAACCTCCTGGCAGAAATCCACAACGAAACAATGTCAAAACAGTTTTGACATTGTTTCGTTGTGGGTTTCTGCTTGAGGATCCTGTGAGAACCTTTCAAAGACCCATATCTCTGGAGCTGTATGGTCAATTTAATTTTTTTTTTGTTTATTCAAGGAGGAATAATGAAAGGATCAAAACCTAGTTACTTTTGCCCTGGTGACATGTCCTTTTTAAAGTGGTTTGTCTGGACTTTCTCAATGATGACCCGTTTTTAGGATAGTTCATCAGATGAATCCAATCCTCACACCCACAATGATCAGCTGATTAAAGGGAATTTATTTCTAGCTTTTTGTTATATAATTTGAGATCACCATGATGTAGGTGTAGAGACCCTGATTCCTGTGATGTGTCACTTATTAGGCTGTGTGCTGCTGTTGCAATATTATCAGTATTTTATCAGTAGGAGATTATCATTGCAGTACTAGGTGCTCGTGCCTCCTAGTCATCTTATTCTGTGTATCCCCACTCTCACCACTGATTAGCAGATTGCTGTCCACAGAAAGCTGCCAATCAGTGGTGTGGGCGGGGTTATACAGGAATCAACATTCTGAGTACTGCTAGATTTTCAGCAAGGAAAATAGGGATTTTCTCAAAATGACAGTTGGAATCAGGGTCGGCTTTCAGATACCTCCTCTCTTTACTATGGGGGTGCCAAGGAGTAAGAGGGGGTGCAGAAACTCTTACTTGTGACCTCATCTTTAATTACTTAGCTGAATATCCAAGACAATGCAAGAGGGAGGGTCAATGATTTATCTGTTTCTTGCACTGTGAACCCTCACTGAATTTTTGACAACAGCGCCACTCATTTGCACAGGCCATGTCTGGTATTGCAACTCAGTCAAATTCTTGAAAATGAAGCTACACTAGCAGACACAATCTTTAGGCAAAAATGAAGCTGCTTCAAGACCCTTCGAAGCAGTCCTATTATTTCTAATCTAATACAATCATTTGTGCCTGGTGGCAAACTCAGCTCTGCTAAATTGACAAATAGAGTGGTCAGGCAGGCTTACGATAAAGCCCTGGCACGATCCCCCTGATATATATTATTCCGGCAGGAGGTTTGGCAGCGGCCGCTCGGTGTGTGGAGGACGTATTAACCTCCTCCATGTGTAATATCACTTCATTACTCCGCGTGGAGCCGCCACATTTATTCTGGATTTTGCACTAAGTGCGTAGAAACAATCCATAATTGATGAGCTGCGAGGAACGTTTTGGAGCAGATAACTCCCCTCAGGTGCTATATTTTGTCATTCCGCATGACTCCTACAAAGCCACTGAGCACCGAAAACCGGGTCCACCCTCGCTAACAAATTGAGCGGCTGAATTCCCCAGGAACGGCAATTATCCCGGACGCTGAGCTTTGTATTCAACACGCTTTCAATTCTCGTTATGTGAAACAAACTGCAGAAAGGGGAAAGATGAAGAGCCGGAATGCTAAAAAATACAAGATGTAGCAGAGCTGAGTTTGTCAGATGCATTAGATCTGAGTTTGTCAGATGTAGCAGAGCTGAGTTTGTCAGAAGTATTATATGTGTTTGTCAGATGTAGCAGAGCTGAGTTTGTCAGATGCATTAGATCTGAGTTTGTCAGATGTAGCAGAGCTGAGTTTGTCAGATGCATTAGATCTGAGTTTGTCAGATGTAGCAGAGCTGAGTTTGCTAGAAGTATTATATGTGTTTGTCAGATGTAGCAGTGCTGAGTTTGTAGAAGTATTATATGTGTTTGTCAGATGTAGCAGAGCTGAGTTTGTAGAAGTATTATATGTGTTTGTCAGATGTAGCAGAGCTGAGTTTGTCAGAAGTATTATATGTGTTTGTCAGATGTAGCAGAGCTGAGTTTGCTAGAAGTATTAGATGTCAGTTTGTCAGATGTAGCAGAGCTGAGTTTGCTAGAAGTATTAGATGTCAGTTTGTCAGATGTAGCAGAGTCGACTTCATCAGAAGTATTAGGGCTGAGTTTGTTAGATGCAGCAGAGCTGAGTTTGAAAGAAGCATTAGAACTGTTTGAACTGAGTTTGGCAGATGTAGCAGAGCTGAGTTTATCAGATGTTTTCAATTTAAATCTGAGTTTGTCAGATGCAGCAGAGCCAATTGTTAGATGTAGCAGAGCTAAGTTTGTCACAAGTATTAGCGCTGAGTTTGTTAGATGTAGCAGAGCTGAGTTTGAAAGAAGCATTAGAACTGTTTGAACTGAGTTTGGCAGATGTAGCAGAGCTGAGTTTATTAGAGGTTTTCAATTTAAATCTGAGTTTATCAGATGTAGCAGAGCCAATTGTTAGATGTAGCAGAGCTAAGTTTGTCACAAGTATTAGGACTGAGTTTGTTAGATGTAGCAGAGCTGAGTTTGCTAAAAGTATTAGATCTAACTTTGTCAGAAGTATTAGATCTCAGTTTGTCAGATGTAGCAGAGCCGAGTTTGTCAGAAGTATTAGGACTGAGTTTGTCAGCAGTATTAGATCTGAGTTTGTCAGCAGTATTATGGCTGGGTTTGTTAGATGTAGCAGAGCTGAGTCTGTCAGAAGAATTATGGCTGGGTTTGTTAGATGTAGTAGAGCCGAGTTTGTCAGAAGTATTGGGGTTAAGTTTGTTCGATGTAGCAGAACTGAGTTTGTTAGAAGCATTAGATCTGACTTTGTCAGAAGTATTATGTGTTTGTCTCATGTATCAGAGCTTAGTTTGCTAGAAGTATTAGATCAAACTTTGTTGAAAGTATTAGAGCTCAGTTTGTCAGATGTAGTAGAGCCGAGTTTGTCAGACGTATTAAGTATTAGGGCTGGGTTTGTTAGATGCAATACAGTCGAGTTTGTTAGATGTAGCACAACTGAGTTTGTCAGAAGTATTAGGCCTGACTTTTGTTGAATGCAGCAGAGCTGAGTTTGTCCGATGTAACAGAAATGAGTTTGTCCAATGTAGCAGAGCTGAGTTTGTCCGATGTAACAGAAATGAGTTTGTCCAATGTAGCAGAGCTGAGTTTGTCCGATGTAGTAGAGCTGAGTTTATCCGATGTAGCAGAGCTGAGTTTTTCCGATGTAGCAGAGAGGGTGTCATCAGTTGTATCTGAACTTAATTTAATAAATGTAGGAAAAATTTGCTAGATGTTGCAGAGATTAGATTCACTTTTTAGATTAATGGATACAGGATAAGAAGAGAACATTGCAAAAAAAGGAATTGTCAATGATTAGAAAAAAATGGCTTTTAAAGCAAAACAAGCAAAATAAAAAAATAAGCAGCATCAGTCCAGTCCAAACGTTAGGGCCGGTTTTGCAGCTTAGCTCCATTGTATTGGTGAAGAGCTGTAATACCACACACAACCAGTAAGCAGGTGTGGCGCTGTTCTGGGAAGAAGGAAGACATATGTTTCAACCCCTTTAACACTTCCTTTAAGGAATGTTTCCCATTCTGTCATGTTGGTAGTTGGAAAATTAAGAAAAAAAAAACAAAAACATTTTGGAGAACAAATCTTTAGAATGCAACGTGAACGGGGACTTTGTATGACCGATGAAACAGAGTTTATTGCCATTTTTTGCCTTTTGGCTCTGGTTTGAATTTTCTTTTGGTCTATGGATCTTGAGAGGGGGTCTTCTTGTACCAGTTTTTTCAGTATTGGGTATACTTGACAGCTCTTCCAGAATCATAGAATCATAGAATGGTACAGTTGGAAGGGACATCAAGGGCCATTAGGTCCAACCCCCCGGGTTAAGGCTTTTCTAAATCATCCCAGGCCAGCTATATGTTTATCCAGCTTCTGCTTGAAGATTTCCAGTGATGGAGAGTTCACCACCTCCCGTGGTCGCCTGTTCCACTCTCTGACTGCCCTCACTACCTCCCGTGGGTGCCTGTTCCACTCTTTGACTGCCCTCACTACCTCCCGTGGGTGCCTGTTCCACTCTTTGACTGCCCTCATTACCTCCTGTTGCCACCTGTTCCACTTTCTGACTGCCCTCACCACCTCTCGTGGTCGCCTGTTCCACTCTCTGAGTGCCCTCACTACCTCCCGTGGTCGCCTGTTACACTCTCTGACTGCCCTCACTACCTCCCGTGATCGCCTGTTCCACTCTCTGAATGCCCTCACTACCTCCCGTGGTCGCCTGTTACACTCTCTGACTGCCCTCACTACCTCCCGTGATCGCCTGTTCCACTCTCTGAATGCCCTCACTACCTCCCGTGATCGCCTGTTCCACTCTCTGAATGCCCTCACTACCTCCCGTGATCGCCTGTTCCACTCTCTGAATGCCCTCACTACCTCCCATGGTCGCCTGTTCCCCTCTCTGACTGCCCTCACTACCTCCCGTGGGTGCCTGTTCCACTCTTTGACTGCGCTCATTACCTCCTGTTGCCACCTGTTCCACTTTCTGACTGCCCTCATTACCTCCCGTGGTCACCTGTTCCACTCTCTGACTGCCCTCACTACCTCCTGTGGGTGCCTGTTCCACTTTTTGACTGCCCTCATTACCTCCTGTTGCCACCTGTTCCACTCTCTGACTGCCCTCATTACCTCCCGTAGCCGCCTATTCCACTCTCTGACTACCCTCACTGCCTCCCGTGGCTGTCTGTTCCACTCTCTGACTGCCCTCACTGTCAGAAAGTTTTTCCTAATGTCTAATCTGAATCTCCTTCCTTTAAGTTTTATCCCATTGCTTTGTGTACTTCCTTGTGCTAATGAGAATAGAGTCGCTCCCTCTGCTTTGTGACCACCTTTCAGATATTTGTAGACCGCTATTAAGTCTCCTCTCAGCCTACTCTTTTTCAAACTAAACATCCCTAGTTCTTTTAGCTGGTCTTCATGGTTTGCAGACCATCTACCATTTTCGTGGCTCTTCTCTGGACTTGCTCCAATATATTGATGTCTTTCTTGAATTGGGGTGCCCAAAACTGTACACAGTATTCCAGGTGGGGTCTGACCAGGGCAGAGTATAGGGGAATAATTACCTCTCTTGATCTAGATTTAATGCTTGTCTTGATACATCCCAGAATGTTGTTGGCCTTTTTAGCTGCAGTACCGCATTGTTGGCTCATGTTGAATCTGGGAGACTCTTGGCGGGAGACTCTGGAACTAGGTGAGACTGTCCAAGACTCCCGAAAGATTCAGAAATCTCCCATTTTCTGCCAAATCTGCTTGAAAACTCATAAGAACCCAACTATTGTTGGAGGTTTCTTCATTTAGAAAGGAAGAGAATGAGGAAGAAAGAGCGTGGAATGGGCACGTGGCTTCTAAAAGAGGTGGAATTGTGTCCAAAATCTGTGTGCGCGTACTGCAAAGAAAAATAATCAAAGTGTTTGAAATGTTGGCGAGTACAGTATGTTATTGGGTGGTGGGAACCTGTTAGGACTCCCCTCTGTACATGAACTCCAGAGGAGGTTCCACCAAGAACTGAGTCACAGTGACTGTTGGCGGACAACCTGTCCTATGGTCTTTAGGGTACTTTACACGCTGCGATATCGGTACCAATATTGCTAGCGAGCGTACCCGCCCCCGTCGGTTGTGCAACACGGGCAAATCGCTGACTGTGGTGCACAACATCGCTAACACCCGTCACACAGACTTACCTTCCCTGCGACGTCGCTCTGGCCGGCGATCCGCCTCCTTTCTAAGGGGGCGGTTCGTTCGGCATCACAGCTACGTCACACGGCAGCCGTCCAATAGCAGAGGAGGGGCTGAGATGAGCGGCCGGAACATGCCGCCCACCTCCTTCCTTCCTCATAGCCGATGGACTCAGGTAAGGAGATGTTCGTCACTCCTGCGGTGTCACACACAGCGATGTGTGGAGCTGCAGGAACGACGAACAACATCGTATCTGCAGCAGCAACGATATTTGGAAAAGGAGCGACGTGCCAATGAGCAACGAGTTTCATGTTTTTTGCGCTCGTTGATCGTCGCTCTTTGGTGTCACATGCTGCAATGTTGCTAACGGTGCCGGATGTGCGTCACTAACGACGTGACCCCGACGATATATCGTTAGCGATGTTTCAGCGTGTAAAGCACCCTTTTGTCTCTCTACCGGAAATGGGGTGTGTTTTTGTCTCTCTATGGAAAGTGGGGGTGGGTCTTTGTTTGGTCTCATAACAAGACGTTGACAAGGGTCTTTATGTATCTACCGGAAGTTGGAGTGGGTCTTTATTTCTCTGCAGGACATGAGGGTCGTTCTTTATCTCTCTACAGGAAGTGAGGGTGGGTCTTTATTTCTCTACAGGAAGTGAGGGTGGGTCTTTATTTCTCTACAGTTCTACAGGAAGTGAGGGTGGGTCTTTATTTCTCTACAGGAAGTGAGGATGGGTCTTTATCTACAGGAACTGATGGGGGTCTTTTTCTGTGTACAGGAAGAAAGGTTGGGCCTTTGCCTCTCTATAGGACATGGGGGTGGGTCTTTGTCTATCTACAGGAAGTGAGGGTGGGTCTTTGTTTCTATACAGGAAGTGGGGGTGGGTCTTTGTTTATCTACAGGAAGTGAGGGTGGGTCTTTGTTTCTATACAGGAAGTGAGGGTGGGTCTTTGTCTATCTACAAGAAGTGAGGGTGAATCTTTGTTTCTATACAGGAAGTGGGGGTGGGTCTTTGTCTATCTACAAGAAGTGAGGGTGGGTCTTTGTTTTTATACAGGAAGTGGGGGTGGGTCTTTGTCTATCTACAGGAAGTGAGGGGTGGGTCTTTGTCTATCTACAGGAAGTGGGGGTGGGTCTTTGTCTATCTACAAGAAGTGAGGGTGGGTCTTTGTTTCTATACAGGAAGTGAGGGTGGGTCTTTGTTTATATACAGGAAGTGGGGGTGGGTCTTTGTTTTTATACAGGAAGTGGGAGTGGGTCTTTGTCTATCTACAGGAAGTGAGGGGTGGGTCTTTGTCTATGTACAGGAAGTGAGGGTGGGTCTTTGTTTCTACACAGGAAGTGGGGGTGGGTCTTTGTCTATCTGCAGGAAGTGAGGGTGGGTCTTTGTTTCTATACAGGAAGTGGGGGTGGGTCTTTGTCTATCTACAGGAAGTGAGGGTGGGTCTTTGTTTCTATACAGGATGTGGGATTGGTTCTTTGTCTGTCTACAAGAAGTGATTCTAGGTCTTTTTCCGTCTACAGGAAGTGGAGGTGGGTCTTTTTCCGTCTACAGGAAGTGGAGGTGGGTCTTTTTCTGTCTACAGGAAGTGTTGGTGGGTCTTTGTATCTCTACAGGAAGTGGGGGTAGGTGTTTGAGAATAGGTCTTTATTTCTCTACACATCTGTGGCGGGTCTTTGTTTCTCTACAGGACATGGGGGCAAGTTTTGATCTTTCTACAGGAAGTGGGGGTGGGTTTTTGTTTCTCTATGGGAAGTAAGAGGTGAGTTGACGCTACATGAAGTGGGGCAGTATCTTTCCCTCTACAGAAATTTGAGGTGGATCCTCATTTCTCTACAGGATTTGAGGGTGGGTCTTTGCCTCTATAAGAAGTAGGGGTGGGTCTTTGTTTTCTAGAGGAAATAAGAGGTAGGTCGTTGTCTCTATACAGGAAGTAGGGGTAAGTCTTCATCTCAACAGAATGTGATGATGGGTCTTTGTTTCTCTACAGGGAGTGGGGGCAGATCTTAATCATCCTATAAGAAGTTGAATGGTCCTTGCTTCTTTACAAGTAGCAAGGGGTTGGTTTTTGATTATCCACAGGAAATGGTGGGGATTATTTGCAATGCATGCTGGGCCGTACAGAGAAAGGACGTTTCAGCACCTATAGTGCTGGTGGAATGCAGATGAAAAAAACTCACTTACACCTGTGGTCCCTCTGTGACTAGGAATCGGGAGTCCTTCTGAGAATCTGGACTGACAGGAGTCAAAGTCTGAGAGCAAGTCACAGTTCCTGGTTGGTAGTCTTCCTAGGTGTAATTTTGCCTTGTTTTATGCCACAGTACACATATGTCATTAGATAGGGCCGCATTCTAAAGATAGATGTGGATACCAGTGGTAAAACCCTTATTTGTAATAATATTATGGGATTTGCCATAAAGGGCCAAGATGGGATATCCCTTTATGGCCTAAAATAAGTGTCATAAAGGGGTTATGCTATAATGTTATAAATGAAGGTGGATAGCCCTGGTCCGCTATCTTTAATGAGGATGGTAGGACAAAATAATTTGTCTTCAGGAGTATATGGCACAGTGCCAGAGAGTTAAATTGCACGTTCAGCTCTGCTACATCTGGATTTCCATTGGAGGTGTTAGGAAGTCTTGTCGTAGGCTGCAGCTCAGGGCTCAGGTTTCCGCCGCAGTCAAACAGATTTCAGCCTGAATAAAAATCTAGCAGGGCTGACAAAATCCACTCAGTGGACGTCTCCGGGCCGAGACCCCCCAACACCCCCCATTCACGAAGAAAGACTGGAGAAAATCATTAACATCTGAGCCAAAGATTTCTGCAGCGCCGGTTCCATCCCTTCTCAGGAGCAGAATGTTTTACTGATTTGGAGAAAGTTTCGGCACAAAAAAAACAACAGGTCTGCGGTGGATAGATTTTAGGGTACTGGCCCATTAATTCGGGGTGCGCTCTTTATCATAGAAGCTCCTCTACATCATTGATCTCTCCTTTCTAATTGTCACTTAATAACGTTGACCCGTTAGTTTAGTTACACCGGGATTATCGGCACGAGCCGGGTTCCCGCAGCCGTTTTTCAGGTGGATTTGTGTCAGCGCCGCGGCTCTCCTCGACAGGGCAGTAAATCGAGACCTCATTTAACGCCTGGCACCTGTGCAGGAAATGGGGGATTTCGGTTTCCGCCACTCGAGTGGCAGTGCCCCATTATCCCAAGACCCGAGTTAAAATGTGAAACAATTGGAACCACATTCTACAAATCCCCTTCTCCTCGCAGCAGCTGATTGGCATCCGGTCGCTGCTCTTTGTACTTCTGGGGTTTCTTTCTTCCTTAATAATATAATGATAGCTGGAATATTTCCTTACCTTTAATTTCAGGCTAAAATATGTGACACACTATGGAACTCCTGGCCGTAAAGTGCGAGCTTTGTGGTCTAGGCATGTGTTCTTATTGGGTATGTATCACGCTCGTTGGGTGAAGCAAGCATGGCGGGGTGCATTCAGACCTCCGTGCATCTGAAGCACAACAAAAAACACATGAAAAGGGGGCACTGAGGACACAAAAACAACAGGAGACCCTGGAACTAGTGAGAGGGGTAGGTGGGCACCTCCTAACCTGACCAGCAACTGTCCCTTCTTTCCTCACCAGTCTCTATATAGTCTACGTAACTGTCACTGAACAGGAACCTGGGACCCTGCAAAGACCCAATAGTAACCCTGACTAGTGAGTTGCAGGTGGGGTTCACTAGACCTCACCGCTGCACTAACAACACACCAGGGAATAAAAGACAAATGGAGAAAATTAACAAACAAAAGAATATAGCCTGAGCACAGGAACCAGCCTAGCAGAACCTTCCTCAAAGGCGGCCAGGACACAAATGACTTTGTATCTTCAGCAGGGAATGCTGGGATGCACCACTATTTAAAGCTGAAGGGTGTGATAGCTTAGTGAATGCAGTTTATCACTCAGCAAGGAACTGCTTTGGAAGAGCTGCAATAGAAAAAACTGGGAGTTAACCACTTCAGTGCCAAGAGAAATGAAACCCATTTAAATGAAGAGAACCTGATGAGAGGTTCCAGTCCAAAGGCCGTCACTGGTCTCTACATGCAGGAAGATGATCGTGACAGTATGCTTTATTTTCACAGACATATTTAAAGGGGTTATCCATCTATAATGGATGATTTTCCAATGGACCGAATAGCAACCAATAGTCAAGGTCATAACCCCTTGTTCACACAACATGACCCAATTTGACCATGTCATGTGTATGAAGACCCCAATGCGCTAGTGACAGATAATTGGTTGAGAGACAGAAGGATTGACCTCATTGAATTACAATATCTGTTCATGATTGATTGGAGGGAGATGGATTGGGCAATTTGAATTGCAATCCCCTACCATGATGGCTTGGGAGAGAGAAGGACTGAGTATATTGGAATACAATATCTGAGAGAGAAGGATTGGACATGTTGACTTACAATGCCCCATCATGATTATTTGGGGGAGAGAGCGATTGGGCATAATGAAATACAACCCCCGCTTATGATTGAGAAGGATTGGACATGTTGAATTACAATGCCCCATCATGATTATTTGTGAGAGAGAAGATTTGGAAATAATGAAATACAACCCCCGCTCATGATTGAGAAGGATTGGACATGTTGGATTACAGTGCCCTGTTATGATTTTTTCGGGAAAGGGAAGGATTGGGTATGGTGAATTACAATGCCTCATCCTATTGTTTCCCTGGGCATTTGACTTATTCTCTTCGTATCAAAATATATGCATGGTCGGCCAAGCCAAACTAAGTGTCATGCTAGTAGGTGTGTACTGCGCCATGGGCCGGCTTACCATGGAGGGGTGTGACTATGAGTCTACTGGGTCTTCACTAGAGCCTCTGATGGTGGGGATTGGCTGGGCTGCCGGTAGACACCAAGTAGCCCTCCAGGACAGTCCCTGGAACTGCAGCAGCTGGCCGGAGGGTCAGAAGTACAGGAGGGTAAGACAGAGGAGTAGTCACATGGTCTAAGGTTGGGGAAGATAGCACAGGATTGGCATTCAAAGCCAAGGTCAGGAGTGGAGAGAAAGACAAGAGGGGAAAAGAGGCCAGGTCAAATACAGGAGAATCAACACAAGAATATAGGAGAGAACAGGACTCTAGTAGACAAGGAACTAGGAACCAATGTTGGGGCAAGGAGTGGTGGGAGGAGTTGCCTAATATAGACCCCGCTCGCACGGAATAGGTCACGACACAGCAGAGTTAAATTCTTGCAGAGACCGGCCAAATCGAAGTACATGCAGAAGCAGCAGTGCAGAGGAGTCCTGCCGAAGGCAACTCGGCAGGGAAGCCTGCCACGAGAAGGCTTGCGATGAGCATGGTGAGTGGGGTGGAACTGAGGAGGTATGTGAATTAACGCCATGACACCAAATCAATCCAAGCCAAGCATGCTTGTGTATGGCAGAGATGAGAGGGAAAGCTAATGGCAAAATATGCGTTGACCTTGGGCTCCTCCATTGATTTTTTTTTTGGTGGGACATGGTACCCAGAGCCATGTTGTGATACGGGGAAGCTGTGCCATCATACCAATAGGAGGAACTGAGAGACGTTCATAATAAGGAAACAATTTTGGCGTGGATGGTCCACCTGTGGTGCCCGGAAGACCTGCCGTTGGCTGGTGTAAACCTTAGACTTGAGCTTGTCTACTGGAGGCATATCCATAACCTGGAGGTCACAGCAGCTATATCATAGCCAAGAGAGGCAGTGGGACTCAAGAAATCTATGGAGACACTGAGTGGTGGGTTACTGGGGACCCAAAGGTGTGAATTAGAATTACCATCTATGTTACTAGGAAGGTCTGGAGGAAGTGACTGAGAAGCAGACATTTTATTAGGAGGAGTCAGGTTTGGGTGCTCTGCCGGTGGGTTTTTGCAGATATCAGCCTGGAGTAGAGCCATAATAGCTGGAGTTGGAGGCTTCTACCCATAGAAGTGAAGAAGTGAGCGACTGTGATCAATGACATCTTAAGGAAGAGGATAGGAAAGGTTGACTTCCAAGGGGCTTTCAGGAATAGGTCCAGTTAAGTCCTGATAAATGGAAAAACACGCCTTCTTTCTTCCTATAAGAGCACCACCCCTGAACGCAGGATGGATGCGGTATTGCAGTTTTGCTACTGATCAATGACATCTTAAGGAGGAGGATAGTCAAGGTTGGCTTCCAAGGGGCTCTCAGGAATAGGTCCAATTTAGTCCTGATAAATGGAAAAACACTCCTTCTTTCTTCCTAAAAGAGCACCACCCCTGAACACAGGATGGATGTGGTATTGCAGTTTTGCCTAAACTACAATAGATTTTCAGCAACTGAAACGTTCCAGGTTGTAGGTAGCTGCTTTCCTGTTATGTTGCTCCTCATCATCACCTCTAGTCTAGTTCTAAATTTTCCTTACTAAAAATGAAGCCCAAGAGCAAATCCCCTGAAGAATGTGCATTGTGCCATCTCTGATCCAGCAGGAGGGCGCAGGGATAAGTGTGCGCTGAGACCCTCATCGGAAAACCACCAACAGATGGCAAATGCAGATTTGGATAATATCTTGATATATCATTTAACATTAAAAGTTTCGAATCTGTCAAGCGATTTTGTAGTACAATCCTGATGTTATCTTTCAAAAGAGCTTAAGTACACCTTTCAGGATCAGTAACTTTAATAGCTCTACCTTATCTTGCTATCTTGTTTTATGCTCCCTAGAATTCAGTGTGACTAGTAGCTCATCAAGCAAATGTAAATACAAACTGCATATTCACTGCTCCCACCTCTCAGTGCATTCACTATCACTGCTGAGAAGTGACAGAGGGTATGGGTCCCGGCAGCAGTGCAAATTCAGTTCAGATTTACTAACACTAATGACAGCACTGACAGATGGGAGGGGAGCAGTGAATGTGCAGTGCAGTATTTACATACACTTCACTGATTACTACACACTGAATTCTATGGAGCTTACAACAAGATAACAGGAAAAGGTAGAGCTATAAAAGTTACTGATTCTGAAAGGTCTTCTTAAATCCTATATGAAGATAACATTAGTATTGTACTACAAAATCGCCTGACAGATTCCCTGTACGAGCAAAAAAAAGAAAGTATTTTTCCAACACTACTAATACTGGTGATACTTTTCTTTAAACTACAGTGTTGTCTTCAGAGGCGTTGAGGTGACCACTTACATATATGTATGGAACAACTACAGGATGCTAGAATTGCCTTGGGACTCTTCTTGGACCTGGTGGTTGACGTTTCTTGGTGTGGACTTTGCATATTATTGGTTCCACAGAATGGCTCATGGTAAGTACAGATACCATCTTATACAAATGTACCGGGAACATTACGTATACAAGTGTAACTCCTATAATATTGCACCCTAAGTACAAGAATATAACTACTATAGTACTGCCCCTATGTACAAGAAGATAACTACTATAATACTGCCCTCTATGTACAAGAATATAGCTACTATAATACTGCTCCTATGTACAAGAATATCACTACTATAATACTGCCCCTATGTACAAGAATATAACTACTATAATACTGCCCCTGTGTATAAGAATATAACTATTATAATGCTGCCCCTATGTACAAGAATATAACTACTATAATACTGCCCCTATGTACAAGAATATCACTACTATAATACTGCCCCTATGTACAAGAATATAACTACTATAATACTGCCCCTGTGTATAAGAATATAACTATTATAATGCTGCCCCTATGTACAAGAATATAACTACTATAATACTGCCCCTATGTACAAGAAAATAACTACTATAATACTGCCCCCTATGTACAAGAATATAACTACTATAATACTGCCCCTGTGTACAAGAATATAACTATTATAATGCTGCCCCTATGTACAAGAATATAACTACTATAATACTGCCCTCTATGTACAAGAATATAACTACTATAATACTGCTCCTATGTACAAGAATATCACTACTATAATACTGCCCCTATGTACAAGAATATAACTACTATAATACTGCCCCCTATGTACAAGAATATAACTGCTATAATACTGCCCGTGTACAAGAATATAACTACTATAATGCTGCCTTTATGTACAAGAATATAACTACTATAATACTTCCCCCTATGTACAAGAATATAACTATTATAATGCTGCCCCTATGTACAAGAATATAACTACTATAATACTTCCCCCTATGTACAAGAATATAACTGCTATAATACTGCCCCTGTGTACAAGAATATAACTACTATAATGCTGCCCCTATGTACAAGAATATAACTATTATAATACTGCTCCTATGTACAAGACTAAAACTGCTATAATACTGCCCCTATGTACAAGAATATAACTACTATAATACTTCCCCTGTGTACAAGAATATAACTATTATATTACTGCCCCTATGTACAAGAATATAACTACTATAATCCTGCCCCTATGTACAAGAATATAACTATTATAATACTGCTCCTATGTACAAGAATATAACTACTATAATACTGCCCCTATGTACAAGAATATAACTACTATAATACTGCTCCTATGTACAAGAATATAACTACTATAATACTGCCCCTATGTACAAGAATATAACTACTATAATACTGCCCCCTATGTACAAGAATATAACTACTATAATACTGCTCCTATGTACAAGAATATAACTACTATAATACTGCTCCTATGTACAAGAATATAACTACTATAATACTGCCCTCTATGTACAAGAATATAACTACTATAATACTGCTCCTATGTACAAGAATGTAACTACTATAATACTGTGCCCTATGTACAAGAATATAACTACTATAATACTGCCCCCTATGTACAAGAATATACCTACTATAATACTGCCCCTATGTACAAGAATATAACTGCTATAATACTGCCCCATGTACGAGTTTATGACTAATATAATACTGAAAACTTTTGGGAACTGTTGCAGAAATTATTAGAGAAAATTGTAAAAAAAAATATGCTAAGATACAATGAATACATTTGGGGTATATCTATGGTATAAATAAGAGAATATTATTTTGAAAAAGTTAATCCAGCTAAATCAAGGTTTCAGTTTTTAAGTCTGGGAATCCAAATCAATGGCATAACTTACCCTCTGACTTCAGCAAATCTGCCCTGATATCATTAGATAGTAATAAAGTGTTCTTAGACTTGGGCTATCTGACGCCTTTGGCACAGGTTGTGTGGTAAAGCTCACTATGGACCTCAGCTTCATTGCAAGTGAATGGAGATACATTTTGACCTACAAGGTCATGCAACGAGCAAGTTGCAAAACGTCGGAATCAGTTGGATATTTTGTGACTTGCTTGTTACACTTGTGACTTAGTAGCGTTATACAGTAATGTTTGGCCTCTCAGCCTGTTTCATGGTCCACGTCATTGTGTCGTCCCAGTCTAATAACGTGGGGAAAAGAAGTATTTGATCCTCTGCCAATTTTGCAAGTTTTCCCACCTACACAGAATGGAGAGGTCTGTAATTATTATCATAGGTAACTTCAACTGTGACAGAATAAAAATCCAGAAAATCCCATTGTATGATTTATAATAATTAATTTGCATTTTATTGCATGAAATAAGTATTTTATCACCGACCAATCAGCAAGAATTCTGCTCTCACAGACTTGTTATTTTTTCTCCTACTCTACACTCATTAACTGTATAAAAGACACCTGTCCACACAATCACACTCAAACCTTTCCACCATGGCCAACACCAAAGAGCTGTCTAAGGACGCCAGGGACAAAATTGTAGACCTGCACAATGCTGGGATGTGCTACAGGACAATAGGCAAGCAGCTTGGTGAGAAGGCAACAACTGTTGGTAAAATTATTAGAAAATGGAAGATGACTGTCAATCTTACTTGGTTTAGGGCTCCATGCAAGATCTCACCTCCTGATGTAAGGATGATTCTGAGAAAGGTCAGGAATCAGCTCCTAACTACACTAGAGGACCTGGTCAATGACCCGAAGAGAGCTGGAAGCACCGTCTCAAACATTACTGTTAGTAACACACTATGCCGTAACAGATCCTGCAGGGTATGCAAGGTCCCCCTGCTTACGCCAGCACATGTCCAGGCCCGTTTAAAGTTCACCAATGACCATCTGGATGATCCAGAGGAGGCATGACAGAAGGTTATATGGTCAGATGAGACCAAAATAGATCTTTTTGGTATCAACTCCACACGCCGTGTTTGGAGGAAGAAGAAGGGTGAGTACAACCTCAATAACACCGTCCCAATTGTTAAGCATGGAGGTGGAAACATCAGGCTTTGGGGGCGTTTTTCTGCAAAGGGGACAGGGCGACGGCACTGTATTGAAGACATGATGGATCATGTATGGTGAGATTTTGGCCAACAACCTCCTTCCCTCAGTAAGTGCATTGAAGATGGGTCGTGGCTGGGTCTTCCAGCATGACAATGACCTAAAACACACAGCCAGGGCAACTAAGGGGTGGCTCCGTAAGAAGCATTTCAAAGTCCTGGATGACCTAGTGTGTCCTAGCCAGTCTCTAGGCCAGAACCCAAAAGAAAATCTTTGGAGGAGCAGAAACTCAATGTTGCCCAGTGACAACCCCGAAACCTGAAAGATCTGGAGAAGATCTGTATGGAGGAGTGACCTGAAAGATCTCGAGCCAATCTGTGTTTAGGAGTGACCTGAAAGATCTGGAGAAAATCTGTATGAAGAAGTGACCTGAAAGATCTGGAGAAGATCTCTATGGAGGAGTGACCTGAAAGATCTGGAGAAGATCTGTATGGGGGAGTGACCTGAAAGATCTGGAGAAGATTTGTATGGAGGAGAGACCTGGAAGATCTGGAGAAGATCTGTATGGAGGAGTCACCTGAAAGATCTGGAGAAGATCTGTATGGAGGTGTGACCTGAAAGATCTGGAGAAGATCTGTATGGGGGAGTTACCTGGAAGATCTGGAGAAGATCTGTATGGAGGAGTGACCTGAAAGATGTGGAGAAGATCTGTATGGAGGAGTGACCTGAAAGATCTGGAGAAGATCTGTATGGAGGAGAGACCTGAAAGATCTGGAGAAGATCTGTATGGAGGAGTGACCTGAAAGATCTGGAGAAGATCTGTATGGAGGAGTGACCTGAAAGATCTGGAGAAGATCTGTTGGAGGAGTGACCTGAGAGATCTGGAGAAGATCTGTATGGAGGAGTGACCTGAAAGATCTGGAGAAGATCTGTTTGGAGGAGTGACCTGAAAGATGTGGAGAAGATCTGTATGGAGGAGTGACCTGAAAGATCTGGAGAAGATCTGTATGGAGGAGAGACCTGAAAGATCTGGAGAAGATCTGTATGGAGGAGTGACCTGAAAGATCTGGAGAAGATCTGTATGGAGGAGTGACCTGAAAGATCTGGAGAAGATCTGTTGGAGGAGTGACCTGAGAGATCTGGAGAAGATCTGTATGGAGGAGTGACCTGAAAGATCTGGAGAAGATCTGTTTGGAGAGTCGCCGAAATCTCTGCTGCAGTTTGTGCAAACCTGGTGAAGAACTACAGGAAACGTCCGACCTCTGTAACTGCAAACAAAGGTTTCTGTCAAATATTAACTTCTGTTTTTCTATTGTATCAAATACTTATTTATGTAATAAAATGCAAATTAATTATTTATAAATCATACAATGGGATTTTCTGGATTTTTTTGAGGATTCTGTCACAGGGGAAGTTACCTACGATAGAAATTAGAGACCTCTCCATTCTGTGTAGTGGGGAAAACTGCAAAATCGGCAACGGATCAAATACTTATTTTCCCACTGTATGTAGTAGAATTGATTTGACACTAAATGTAATATTTTTAGACGATATATCAGTATTATTTTTGAGCCCTTAGTTTACACTCTTTGGACACTGTGACTGAATTATTTAAATGCTATATGCCCTTATTATTTTGGCAATTTATGGTTTCATTGTTTAGACGCTATGTTACATTAGTATTTGAATGCAATATATTGCAACATTTTTAGTTTTGGAATTAATGGTACCGCTGTTTAGACCCTGTGTGGCAGTATTATTTTGGCAACATTGTGGTAATGTTTGGGCATTATATATCAGTGTTATGGAGACACCATATAGCACTATAATTTGGTTATTTAAGATGTCATAAGATGTCATCATTTGGATGATATGGATATTTACTATTTTTCAACTATATATCAGTATTATTTTTACAGTATCTGGTGGCACTATTTGAACACTATATATAAGACAGTCTTATCTAGACACTAAAATGTAGTATTATTTTGGTAATTCATGGTGGTATTGTTTGGACACTATATAACAGTTTGTAGCTGTATTTTGTCAATTGCTGATGTTATTGTTTGGACATTGTGATTGCATTATTTTTTAACTATATAATAGTATTATTTTTGCAATATATCTTGGTACTGTTTGGACGCTATTACTTGGAAAGTATAATTTGGACACTTTATGGCAGTAATATTTTCACATTGTATACACTTTATGGCAGTGCAGTTTTCACAATAAATGGTGGAACTGTTCGGCCTCTCGTGACAGTATTATTTAGACACTAAATGGCAAATTATTTTTATTATTAATAATAATAATACATTTTATAAATAATTATTAATTATTTTATATTATTAATTTTTAGAATTAATTTCGTTCTATGTTAATTATTATTATTTTAATATTATTAATTAAATTTAGAAATAATTTTACTGTTTTATGTTTTTTATTATTATTATTATTATTATTATTATTATTATTATTATTATTATTATTATTAATAATAATAATAATAATAATAATAATAATAATAATAATAATAATAATAATAATTTTTAGAAATAATGTTTCAGTTTTATGTTAACTATTATTTTTATTATTATTATTTTAATAGTATTAATTAATTTTAGAATTTTTTTTGTTTTATGTAACTATTATTATTTTAATATTATTATTTTTTAGAAATAATGTTTCAGTTTTATGTTAACTATTATTTTATTATTATTATTTTAATATTCTAAATTAATTTTAGAAATAATTTTACTGTTTTATGTTTATTATTTTTATTATAATGATTATTATTATTTTAATATTATTAATTTTGTTGAAATATTTTTTCAGTTTTATGTTAGCTATTATTATTATTATTATTATTATTTATTATTTTATTTTAATATTATTAATTTTAGAAATATTTGTTTAGTTTTATGTTAATTATTATTATTTTAATATTAGTCATTTTTAAAAATAATTTTTATGTTAACAATTATTATTATATTATTATTATTTTAATATTATTCATTTTTGAATTTTTTTTATGTTTTATGTTAACAATTATTATTATTAGTAGTATTCATATTATTATTTTAATAATTCATTTTAGAAATTATTTTTCAGTTTTATGTTAATTATTTATTATTATTATTATTATTATTATTATTATTATTATTATTATTATTATTATTATTATTATTATTATTATTAATAATAATAATAATAATAATAATAATAATAATTTTAGAAATTATTTTTCAGAATTATGTTAACTGTTAATGCTGTTATTGTGAAAAATGACAAGCTTTCTGTTTTACCATGGGGCATTGCACTAAATAACAAACCTAGCACTACCTTGCTGCTTTGGCCCTGCTATATTAGTAGAGGACGACCTATGAGAGGCATGAATGAGTTAATCCTTCACCACACTTATCCCTCTCGGTCTTTTCTCGGTGCTCGGTGTCTACACCGTGTCCTACATTCCGATTCTAAGTGGAATGTTTCCTTCCATACTAAGACAAATCCCTAATTATGACTTTGTTATATTCCTGTGGATAGTATTCCACGACTGCACTAAGTGCAGCATGTGTCAAAAAGCAGGTCGTCTCCGGTTTCCTCCTAAACCTTGTCAATACGGCCCCAATTTTTCCATCACAGCTAATGGAGCCGCCATATGTCGCTGTCAGCAAGCTATATTACCTGAGGTTGACACCGGACCCCTCCCTGCCCTCCAGGCATATTTCACCCCTTGCCAAAAGTTGGCACCGATCATTCAGTATCATTGCAAGGCATTCCAGAGCTCCTCTCCGGCCACCAGGCCCCTCCGTGCTCCATGGAGAGGGTAAAAAAGAACTGGTGTGATATTTGTGGTCAAATTAAATCCCTAAAATGGTCGTCCGGTGCTCATGTATTATTATTATTATTATTATTATTATTATTATTATTATTATTATTACTGGCGCCTTTTCTGCTCTGTATTTTTTTCTGGCATCAAAAGCAGAGACGCCGCGGACAATGAGATTATAAGGGCTTCTCGGGGTCTGTGCACACTCAGGTTTTTGAAGCACTTACAATTAAAAGTATTTCAAGTGGAAACCACTTTTTTGGTGGCGTCTTCGCAGGACTTTTTAATTTCCTGATATGCAGTGGTGTACCGCCAATGTTGGCAGGTCACATGGCCACTTTGGTGCCCATGAGTCGGGCGGCCGGGTGCCAGCGCCAACACCGGGCCCTATGCTTGGTGTGTCGCCCTGGGCAAGCCAGGGGACACAGGTCACACACCACCACACCCCACATCCCAGGTAGGCACACCTAAGCTGAACCACAAATCCTTGCTGCCTTCCTCCAGAGGCTGACGATTCACACCAGGGGGTGGGCCAGGCGGTTGGCTCCGCCAACCAAGGAGATCACAGCTCTGGGGGCAGGAAGTACCAGGCAGATAGAGTTGGGAGGAGGAAGTAGAAGGAGTGGAGGAGTAGCCCAGTGTGGCTAAAGTAAACAACCAAGTGACAGAAAAGAAAGAAAAGTGGTAAAGGAGGAGAGCAAGTGTGGTGACATAGAGAGAGAGAAGCCTGGAGGTCCAGCTTTGTGTAGGGCCAGAACAGCAAGGTCAGCGACGGCGGTGACTGTCCGGAGGGGGACCGTTTGGAAGTTCCTGGAAGGACCCCGTTGGCTGTGTGCCCGGTGGTCTGGAGCAGTGTTCCGAAAGACAGTCAGCACCAGGGCAGGGGCCTCTCGGACCCCGGCAAGGCTAGGAGTCGCCAGATTTGCCGAATCCGTCAGTGAAGGGGACGTAGATTCCCCCAACAACCAAGTCCCGATTGAAGGCAACAGCCCAACCCGTACAACAGAGGCACCGCCACCGCCAGGGCACCAGTCTCTGAGGGCCAGCGCCTGCGGGCAAAGTGTAGTGCTCCTCCGGCCCAGCTTGAAGCCGGGGAGCGGGTTACCGGTGGGGACCCATCGCAACCAACCGTACATACAGGTGCAAGGAAAAGGGACATCACCGTCACCTACCGGGAAAGCAAAGCAGCCGCCTGTGGGACCGTCCTACCAGCCGTTTGGTTTACCGTACAAACTGTGTCCGTGTCTCAGGCTGAGTGAGTACCACCGTGCCGCAAGGCACAGCGCTGCCCCCGCGTCCCTGCGCCCACCAGGCCCTGCACCTCACAAGCCATCACCGGGCCCCGGGATCACCAACCCCTACCCACGGAGGGGCAACACAACACCTGGCTGCTCCACATCACCATCCCCGGGATCCCCGTAATAAGCAGCGGTGGTGCTACCAATCACCACAACCGTGGGTGGCGTCACGGACATTATCCCAACACCCCAAACAACCCCCCTTTCACTCACGGGCGAGGAGCGCCGCTCGAAGAAACCCCCGGGATCTGGCCTACGGCTCGAGCCACCACTGAGCAGCCGGACCCGAGCAGAAGGGGTGAGCGCGGTGTGCTGACACCCTCCTCCCCGCCCGCCACAACTTGGCATCACGAACAGGATCTTACCGCTCTGCCGTCTGGTAGAGGTGCGCCTTGTTACCGCCGGAGGTATCCGGCAGAAAAATTTCAGAAGCCGCCATCTTTGGCGCGAAAAGTTCCCGCTCGAGCGTCTTCTCGAGCAGTAGAGGCGCGAAGGCCAAAACCCCGCCCCGAGAGAGGAGGGACCGGAAAGAGCTAAGGGGGACGGAAACAAGATGTCTGCGCCCGACGGAGCCGCTGGAGGAGCGGTGGTCGCAGCCGCAGCGGCACCCGCGGATGGGAATGGACCTGCCCAGGTCCCGGCCGTACCGGCGGGAGGTGCCGCGGCCCCCACGCTCGCTCAGGTCATGCCGTTTTTCTTGCCCTATGCGCCCGGAGCTGCCTGGCTACCGCAGTATGACGGGAAACCGGATGCCGTACAGGCCTTCCGGAAAAAGCTTAACCCGTTGCTAGAGCTGTACCCCCTGACTGATAAGCAACGTGCAGCGATAGTGCTAGGCCAGTTAACCGGTGCGGCGGAGCAGGAAGCGGAGACCTGGGCCGAGGGGGACCGGCTCTCTGTAGCCACCATCTTTGAGAAGCTACAGACTGCCTTCGAGACCCGGACTGAAGCTGAGCTGAGGATGCAGTTTTACCAGTGCCGGCAACGAGCTGGGGATAGCATTCGGGACTATGCTCTACGTCTGCAGACCGCCCTCCGCACGCTGAAGCGGGCGAATCCTATCAATGAGGCGGATAGCAACAAGATGTTAGTGGAGCAATTTGCGCAGGGGATGAGGTCCCCTGAGGACCGTAAGCAACTCCGGATGTGGGCCCTGGAACACCCTGATGTGGACTTTGCTGTGTTAAAGGAGCGGGCCATTAAAGCACTACAGCCCCCAGCAACCGAAGGTCTGGAACCCGCCCCGTGGCCCGTTGAGACGGCTCCCGTTGTGGCGGCCTCAGCCAAATCAACCGCTCCAACATCTGCAGCCCCCAGCAGCACAGTGGAAGAACTGGCAGCCCAGGTCCGTCGCATGGACGGAGACCTTGCCAAAATCCTGGCTGCACTACAACCTCTGACCAGACCTCAGCCTCCAGCACAGATCCAGCTTGCTGACAGTCCCGAGGATGTTCCCTGGATGCAGCGGAAAAGTGCTAACAACCCGCGGAGCAGACCCCCAATCTGCTACAAGTGCCGTAAGCCGGGTCACTACTACCGACAGTGCCCGTTAAACGAGCAACCCCTGGGGCCCCGGGCCAATCCTCAGGAGTAGAACATCGTGGCCCCCCGGACTGGCGGGACCGATATATCGGGGCCCGCCCTATCATCCCCGTGGCTGTGGACGGCATACCAGTGATGGCTCTCTTGGACACTGGATCACAGGTAACTACCATACCATACACGTTGTACCAGCGGTATTGGGCCGTAGATGAACTGGCGCCCCCAGACAATAGTATAACATTGATTGCTGCTAATGGACTTCCATTGACCCAGGTGGGGTATAAACAAGTAGCTATGACAGTGGGGCAAGCCGAACTGCAACACCAGGGTATGATTGTGATCATGAATGAACCCAGTGATCATAACCCAAAAATAGTGCTGGGAACCAATGTGATGGGGCACTGCATGGATGATGTGTTAACTAGAGATGAGCGAACCGGTCGCGGTTCGGCTCGAGGTTGGTTCGCCGAACGGACCTCCCGTTCGAGTTCGGTTCGTCGAACGTTCGACGAACCGAACTCGAACTGCATAGGAAACAATGGCAGGCAATCACAAACACAGAAAAACACCTAGAAAACACCCTCAAAGGTGTCCTAAAGGTGACAAACAACTCAAACACATTGGAAAGTGACAAGGACATATACTCATGCGAAAACAAAACAGCTGGACAAGGAAAAAGAGGAGGACACACAGATATAGGCATGGCACGCCCTTCTAAAATCATGTAAAACACCGCAAGGTGACTCCAAGCGGAGTCTCCCTTTTTTCCAAAAATTGGGCCACACACACACCCACCCCTTCAGTGGCAGCAGTTGTGCCCCAGTTGTACACTTCACAGCTACATTTGCATCAAGCACATTCAAAAATACGCCATTCTTATCCATCCCCAGGATGACACCGGGGTAGGTAGCAAAGTCTTTGCTGACCCATGACTTGTTCATCTTGGCTTCTTTTAAAAACAATGTAAGCAAGGGTTACTCCAAGCGGAGTCTCCCTTTTTTCCAAAAATTGGGCCACACAGACACCCACCCCATCAGTGGCAGCACTTGGGCCCTAGTTGCAAACAGGATGTTTTGATTTGCATCAAGCACATTCAAAAATACGCCATTCTTATCCGTCCACAGGATGACACCGGGGTAGGTAGCAAAGTATTTCCTGATCCCAGCTCTGTTCATCTTGGCTTCTTTTAAAAACACAGCAAGCAAGGGTTACTCCAAGCGGAGTCTCCCTTTTTTTCCCAAAATTGGGCCCCACACACACCCACCCATTCAGTGGCAGCAGTTGTGCCCCAGTTGTACACTTCACAGCTACATTTGCATCAAGCACATTCAAAAATACGCCATTCTTATCCGTTCCCAAAATGACACCGGGGTAGGTAGCAAAGTCTTTCCTGATCCCAGCTCTGTTCATCTTGGCTTCTTTTAAAAACACAGCAAGCAAGGGTTACTCCAAGCGGAGTCTCCCTTTTTTTCCAAAAATTGGGCCACACAGACACCCACCCCATCAGTGGCAGCACTTGGGCCCTAGTTGCAAACAGGATGTTTTGATTTGCATCAAGCACATTCAAAAATACGCCATTCTTATCCGTCCCCAGGATGACACCGGGGTAGGTAGCAAAGTCTTTCCTGATCCCAGCTCTGTTCATCTTGGCTTCTTTTAAAAACACATCAAGCAAGGGTTACTCCAAGCGGAGTCTCCCTTTTTTCCAAAAATTGGGCCACACAGACACCCACCCCATCAGTGGCAGCACTTGGGCCCTAGTTGCAAACAGGATGTTTTGATTTGCATCAAGCACATTCCAAATCCACAAGCATTTACTCTCCCCAGGATGACACAGGGGTAGTAAATTCCTTGTGGATCCATGACTTGTTCATTTTGATGAACGTCAGTCTGTCCACATTGTCACTGGACAGACGCGTGCGCTTATCTGTCAGCACACACCCAGCAGCACTGAAGACACGTTCAGAGACAACGCTGGCAGCTGGACACGACAAAATCTCCAAGGCGTAACTGGAGAGCTCTGGCCATTTTTCTATGTTTGAAGCCCAAAATGAGTAAGGCTCCATTTGCAAAGTCATGGCATCGATGTTCATTTGTAGATACTCCTGTATCATCCTCTCCAGCCGTTGAGTATGTGTCAGACTTGTTGTCTCTGGTGGCCTTGCAAAAGAGGGTCTAAAAAAATTATGAAAAGATTCCATAAAATTGCTGTTACCGGCACCAGATACGGTCCTACTGGTACGGGTAGACTGGTGAAGATGACGAGACCGTCCCATGTTTGTCAAGTTACAACTGGGAGATTCCCTCCCTGCACCTGCACGATTGTTTGGTGGAAAAGCCGAGCTAAGATCGAGTAACAGCTTCTGCTGATACTCCTGCATACGTGCGTCCCTTTCTATGGCTGGAATTATGTCACAAAATTTGGACTTGTACCGGGGATCTAATAGTGTGGCAATCCAGTAGTCATCATCACTTCTAATTTTGACAATACGACTGTCATGTTGGAGGTAGTGCAACAAGAAGGCACTCATGTGTCTTGCGCAGCCATGCGGACCAAGTCCACGCTGTGTTTGTGGCATAGAGGTGCTACCCGTTCTTTCTTCCTCTGACATCTCCCCCCAACCTCTTTCAACTGAAATTTGACCAAGGTCTCCCTCATCCGCTGAGTCTTCCATGTTCATGGACAGTTCGTCCTCCATTTCTTCATGTTCTCCTGCACCTTGCTCAACATTTCGCCTGCTACTATGCGCCCTTGTCGATCCCTGTTCCCCATGGTCCCATGCCTGCTGCGTTGGTGATGATGAACGTCTGGACCTTGGTGATGTTGTTGTCCCTTGCGCATATGAATCCTCCTGTAGTTCCTCCCCTTCATGTTGTCCCACCCCCTGACTCCGAATAGTGTTTAGCGTGTGCTCCAGCATGTAAATGACTGGAATCGTCATGCTGATAATGGCATTGTCAGAGCTAAACATATTCGTCGCCATGTCGAAACTGTGCAGAAGGGTGCATAGGTCCTTGATCTGAGACCACTCCATCAGGGTGATCTGCCCCACCTCTGCATCTCGTTGGCCCAGGCTATACGTCATGACGTATTGCACCAGGGCTCTGCGGTGCTGCCACAGTCGCTGTAACATGTGGAGAGTTGAATTCCAGCGTGTCGCCACATCGCATTTCAGGCGATGAACCGGCAAGCCGAAAGACTTCTGGAGCGATGCAAGTCGCTCAGCTGCGGCGCTTGAACGCCGGAAGTGAGCAGACAGTTTTCGTGCCCTGTTCAGAAGGCCATCTAGGCCGGGATAGTGTGTTAAAAATTGCTGCACGACAAGGTTCAACACGTGAGCCATACAAGGTACGTGTGTCACCTTGCCCAGGCGAAGGGCCGCACCCAGGTTTGCAGCATTGTCGCACACGGCCTTACCAGGCTGCAGGTTGAGTGGAGACAACCATTTATTAAACTCGGACCGCAGAGCTGACCACAACTCCTCAGCTGTGTGACTCTTATTACCAAGACATGTCAAGCTAAAGACCGCCTGATGCCGTTGCGCTCGGCTGCCAGCATAGTAATGAGGCGTGCGTGATTCCTTCTGCGCAGTGAGAACGCTGGTGGCCTGACCAGGCAGGCTTGGGGCGGAGGTGGAGGACCCAGATGAGGTGGAGGATGCAGAAGCTGTGG
Organism: Anomaloglossus baeobatrachus; assembly: GCF_048569485.1. NCBI lineage: Eukaryota > Metazoa > Chordata > Amphibia > Anura > Aromobatidae > Anomaloglossus > Anomaloglossus baeobatrachus. The sequence continues at coordinate 560,513,452 of NC_134358.1, read as the reverse complement.
CGGAACTTGGACAGACAGAGGATTGACACACAAGTCGTGGGGACGGCAAGACTTGTGCAGCAGACCCTTCACCATCTATCACCATAGTTACCCAGTGCCCAGTCAGCGACATGTAACGTCCCTGTCCATGCTTACTGGTCCAAGTATCGGTGGTGAAATGCACCCGTTGACACACAGAGTTTCTCAAGGAAGCGGTGATGTTGTGTGCGACATGCTGGTGTAGCGCGGGCACACCTTTCTTAGAGAAGTAGTGGCGACTAGGCATCTGGTACTGGGGCACAGCGACAGACATAAGCTCTCTAAAATCATGTGTGTCCACTAGGCGGAAAGGCAGCATTTCGGTAGCCAACAGCTTACAGAGGGATAGAGTCAACCTCTTAGCTTTGTCATGGGTCGGAGGAAGTGGCCTTTTATTTGACCACATCTGAGGGACAGAGATCTGGCTGCTGTGTGTAGACGGTGTTGAGTAGGGTGTCCCTGGAAAAATGCAGGTTTGTGAGGAAAGTGCAGGCGGAGACATGATGTTGCCTTCATCCAACGTTGGTGCTATCGATGTCTGAGAGAGCTGTACACACTCACTTGTTTCCCCTTCCAAACCAACTGACGACCTTACAAGCAAACTGCCTGTTGCGGTTACAGTGGTGGAAGTTTTGCGTGGAAAAACAGGTGTGACAGCTGTCCCCACAGTCCTAGAAGATGAAGAGCGCGCGGATGCACTGGAAGGGGCGGGCGGTGGATGGTTCGCTCCGCTAGCCGGCATTGCAGCACGGTGAGCTTCCCACCGGGACTTATGATATTTATTCATGTGACGATTCATGGAAGAAGTTGTCAAACTGCTGAGGTTTTGACCTCTACTAACAGAATCATGACAAATGTTACATATCACATGAGTTGGGCGATCTTTTTCGATGTGAAAAAAGGCCCAGGCTAGGCAAGGCTTAGAGGCCATGCGACCTGTTGATCCACCCCGAATAATGCTCATAGGCAGAGTGGTGGCTGAGGATGCAGTTGTAGACGTGCTACCAGTGCTCCGACTCTGTCCAGGAAGGCGCAAGGTAACTTCGTCGTCGGTTGCATCCTCCTCCACCACCTCTGTTGACCTCCTCGAGTGCCTGACTGGGGGTTGACAGTAGGTGGGATCTAGAACGTCATCATCAATTGTTGTGTTTGCACTCCCCTCCCCCTCAGACCGAGCCTCTTCTTGCCCTGACCGAATATTTAAGTTGTCATCCCAATCGGGTATCTGAGTCTCATCTTCATCAGTATGTTCCTCATTGTCTATAACCACAGGTGTTACAGTTTGTGACAAAGGGTCAACATTATGCTCAGAAACTTGGTCCTCACGGCCTGAATCTGAGTCACAAAGGTTCTGGGCATCACTGCAGACCATTTCCTGTTCTGTACTCACTGTAGCTTGGGAGCAGACCTCTGATTCCCAGGCTATAGTGTGACTGAACAGCTCTGCAGACTCAGCCATCTCAGTTCCACCATACTGTGCAGGGCTGATGGAGACTTCAGAGCTGGGAGAAATCAAGTGCGATTGGGATGACAACTCAGAGGAATGGTGTTTTTTGGATGCGGTACTTGAAGTGGCTGAGAGGGCACTTGTTGGACCACTTGAGATCCATTCAAGCATTTTCCTTTTTTGCCCATCATCTACCTTTGTTCCTCTTGTTCGTGTCCGTAATAAAGGGAGCACATCGGATTGTCCACAATAAGTAGTAGACATCTTACTTTTGCTAGTAGATGGTCTATCTTCAGCAGATGATAATGGAGCTTTGCCACCTTCCCCACTGACAAAACCTTTTTTGCCTTTTCCACCACGCCTCTTCCCCTTTCCACCAGCATCTGTCATTTTGCCACTCATGTTGATTGCGACAAGATTGTGGACTGAAAATGTGGTAGTAAAAATTGAGAGGTGGTGAAGATTGCAGTGGTGGTCTAGCTTTATTAACAGCAGAATAATAAAGAATAAATATCCCTGACAATGTAACTTAGTTATAATGAGTTGGAGTGTGCAACGCAGGCAGACGTGCTGCAAATGTCTTTGCACTAGTGGGACTATAGCAAAGTCCAATAGCCACGTATAGGATGCCACTAGGTACACTGAGTGTGTGCTAGTATAATGGCTTAGTTATAATTAGTTGGAGTGTGCAACGCAGGCAGATGCGCTCTGCAAATGTCTTGGCACTAGTGGGACTATAGCAAAGTCCAATAGCCACGTATAGGATGCCACTAGGTACACTGAGTGTGTGCTAGTATAATGGCTTAGTTATAATTAGTTGGAGTGTGCAACGCAGGCAGACGTGCTGCAAATGTCTTGGCACTAGTGGGACTATAGCAAAGTCCAATAGCCACGTATAGGATGCCACTAGGTACACTGAGTGTGTGCTAGTATAATGGCTTAGTTATAATTAGTTGGAGTGTGCAACGCAGGCAGACGTGCTGCAAATGTCTTGGCACTAGTGGGACTATAGCAAAGTCCAATAGCCACGTATAGGATGCAACTAGGTACACTGAGTGTGTGCTAGTATAATGGCTTAGTTATAATTAGTTGGAGTGTGCAACGCAGGCAGACGTGCTGCAAATGTCTTGGCACTAGTGGGACTATAGCAAAGTCCAATAGCCACGTATAGGATGCCACTAGGTACACTGAGTGTGTGCTAGTATAATGGCTTAGTTATAATTAGTTGGAGTGTGCAACGCAGGCAGACGTGCTGCAAATGTCTTGGCACTAGTGGGACTATAGCAAAGTCCAATAGCCACGTATAGGATGCCACTAGGTACACTGAGTGTTTGCTAGTAAAATTGCTTAGTTTAAAAAAGTTGTAGTGTGCAATGCAGGCAGACGTGCTCTGCAAATGTCTTTGCACTAGTGGGACTATAGCAAAGTCCAATAGCCACGTATAGGATGCCACTAGGTACACTGAGTGTGTGCTAGTATAATGGCTTAGTTATAATTAGTTGGAGTGTGCAACGCAGGCAGACGTGCTGCAAATGTCTTGGCACTAGTGGGACTATAGCAAAGTCCAATAGCCACGTATAGGATGCCACTAGGTACACTGAGTGTGTGCTAGTATAATGGCTTAGTTATAATTAGTTGGAGTGTGCAACGCAGGCAGACGTGCTGCAAATGTCTTGGCACTAGTGGGACTATAGCAAAGTCCAATAGCCACGTATAGGATGCCACTAGGTACACTGAGTGTTTGCTAGTAAAATTGCTTAGTTTAAAAAAGTTGTAGTGTGCAATGCAGGCAGACGTGCTCTGCAAATGTCTTTGCACTAGTGGGACTATAGCAAAGTCCAATAGCCACGTATAGGATGCCACTAGGTACACTGAGTGTGTGCTAGTATAATGGCTTAGTTATAATTAGTTGGAGTGTGCAACGCAGGCAGATGCGCTCTGCAAATGTCTTGGCACTAGTGGGACTATAGCAAAGTCCAATAGCCACGTATAGGATGCCACTAGGTACACTGAGTGTGTGCTAGTATAATGGCTTAGTTATAATTAGTTGGAGTGTGCAACGCAGGCAGACGTGCTGCAAATGTCTTGGCACTAGTGGGACTATAGCAAAGTCCAATAGCCACGTATAGGATGCCACTAGGTACACTGAGTGTGTGCTAGTATAATGGCTTAGTTATAATTAGTTGGAGTGTGCAACGCAGGCAGACGTGCTGCAAATGTCTTGGCACTAGTGGGACTTTAGCAAAGTCCAATAGCCACGTATAGGATGCCACTAGGTACACTGAGTGTGTGCTAGTATAATGGCTTAGTTATAATTAGTTGGAGTGTGCAACGCAGGCAGACGTGCTGCAAATGTCTTGGCACTAGTGGGACTATAGCAAAGTCCAATAGCCACGTATAGGATGCCACTAGGTACACTGAGTGTGTGCTAGTATAATGGCTTAGTTATAATTAGTTGGAGTGTGCAACGCAGGCAGACGTGCTGCAAATGTCTTTGCACTAGTGGGACTATAGCAAAGTCCAATAGCCACGTATAGGATGCCACTAGGTACACTGAGTGTGTGCTAGTATAATGGCTTAGTTATAATTAGTTGGAGTGTGCAACGCAGGCAGATGCGCTCTGCAAATGTCTTGGCACTAGTGGGACTATAGCAAAGTCCAATAGCCACGTATAGGATGCCACTAGGTACACTGAGTGTGTGCTAGTATAATGGCTTAGTTATAATTAGTTGGAGTGTGCAACGCAGGCAGACGTGCTGCAAATGTCTTGGCACTAGTGGGACTATAGCAAAGTCCAATAGCCACGTATAGGATGCCACTAGGTACACTGAGTGTGTGCTAGTATAATGGCTTAGTTATAATTAGTTGGAGTGTGCAACGCAGGCAGACGTGCTGCAAATGTCTTGGCACTAGTGGGACTATAGCAAAGTCCAATAACCACGTATAGGATGCCACTAGGTACACTGAGTGTGTGCTAGTATAATGGCTTAGTTATAATTAGTTGGAGTGTGCAACGCAGGCAGACGTGCTGCAAATGTCTTGGCACTAGTGGGACTATAGCAAAGTCCAATAGCCACGTATAGGATGCCACTAGGTACACTGAGTGTTTGCTAGTAAAATTGCTTAGTTTAAAAAAGTTGTAGTGTGCAATGCAGGCAGACGTGCTCTGCAAATGTCTTTGCACTAGTGGGACTATAGCAAAGTCCAATAGCCACGTATAGGATGCCACTAGGTACACTGAGTGTGTGCTAGTATAATGGCTTAGTTATAATTAGTTGGAGTGTGCAACGCAGGCAGACGTGCTGCAAATGTCTTGGCACTAGTGGGACTATAGCAAAGTCCAATAGCCACGTATAGGATGCCACTAGGTACACTGAGTGTGTGCTAGTATAATGGCTTAGTTATAATTAGTTGGAGTGTGCAACGCAGGCAGACGTGCTGCAAATGTCTTGGCACTAGTGGGACTATAGCAAAGTCCAATAGCCACGTATAGGATGCCACTAGGTACACTGAGTGTGTGCTAGTATAATGGCTTAGTTATAATTAGTTGGAGTGTGCAACGCAGGCAGACGTGCTGCAAATGTCTTGGCACTAGTGGGACTATAGCAAAGTCCAATAGCCACGTATAGGATGCCACTAGGTACACTGAGTGTTTGCTAGTATAATGGCTTAGTTATAATTAGTTGGAGTGTGCAACGCAGGCAGACGTGCTGCAAATGTCTTGGCACTAGTGGGACTATAGCAAAGTCCAATAGCCACGTATAGGATGCCACTAGGTACACTGAGTGTGTGCTAGTAAAATTGCTTAGTTTAAAAAAGTTGTAGTGTGCAATGCAGGCAGACGTGCTCTGCAAATGTCTTTGCACTAGTGGGACTATAGCAAAGTCCAATAGCCACGTATAGGATGCCACTAGGTACACTGAATGTTTGCTAGTATAATGGCTTAGTTAGAATGAGTTGGAGTGTGCAGAGGGCAGGAGGGTACAGTGGCAGGATTGTGGGGCTCTGGGTAGAGGAATGGAAGCCTGCCTTTCTATTCCCTCCTAATGGTGAAATGCAGGGAGGAAATCCCTGACCTGGGCTACACAGACGCTGTTGCTGTTTGCAGGACCTGTCACCTATGGCTCTCTGACCCTGCTGCTTTGAGCCCTTAAAAGGACTGCTAGAATGTGCTCTCCCTAAGCTGTCTAACGCTGTGTATGCAGCGCATACAGCTGTATCGGCTATAGGACTCAGGAGGACGGAGCTGCGACAGTGATGTCTGACACCAAAGACGCAGAAGGCAGATAATGGCGTTCGTGAAGAAAATGTCCGGTTTTATAATGCAGGGACATGTGACATGCAGATCCTATCACACATGCCGTTGCTTCTCTGGCTCAAAGTCCACTTAGGTGTGTGTGTGTCTGTGATTGGCTGACATGCTGGCCCGCCCCACAAGACGCGCGCGCTTAGGGAAGGAAGACAAGAAAAAAAAAAAAAAAAAATGGCGATCGCCATTATAGAAACAGCAGTGATCTGAAGGCGCTGTTCACGCACACTATACACTGAAATGTCATAATAGTGTGATTCACAGAGTGACTTACACTATTACAGCAGAAACCAAGCTAGGATTTAGCTGTTTTTTGGCTGCTAGAACCGTTCTCGAACGTTTCTAGAACTATCGAGCTTTTGCAAAAAGCTCGAGTTCTAGTTCGATCTAGAACATGCCCCAAAATCACTCGAGCCGCGAACTGGAGAACCACGAACCACGAACCGCGCTCAACTCTAGTGTTAACCCTATTACAACAGTTGGCCGCCACGGCGGCAGGGAGCCGGCAGAGGGCTGTGCAGCGTGAGATCCGGGCCCTGATGTACCGCCAGCATGTAAGCTCAACAGGAGGGGAGATTGGTGGAGTGCGAGTGATGGATGTTGCTCCATTGACTGTGCCCCCTAGGAGTGAGATGATGATCTGGTGTAGGGCAGCAGTAGGGTCTCAGGGGCGTGACTACCCTGCAATGATGGAGCCCCTGCCTTCCGAGCACTGGCCCACTGTAATGGCCGCCCGAGGGGTGGTGGATGTGAAGAAAGGGAGAGTGCCTGTGAGAGTGCTGAACTGTGGAGAGGAAGAAGTCAGGCTTCCCCGGTATGCCACCATTGCCAAGCTGCTCACCCTGGACCCTCACACTATCCATGAAACCAGTCCATCTACACCCCCACCTACCACCAGCACTTCCCCACACCAGGGGGAGACAAAGGAGTGGCATCAACAGCTACATGTAGGCACTGATGACACCCCTACACATCACAGGGCAGGGGTATACAGGGTGGTGCAGGAGTATGAACAGGTTTTTAGTAAGCACCCCCTAGACTTTGGGCAGATTAAGGGGGTCCAACATCACATCCCCACCGGTGAACATCCCCCTATCAAAGAGAGGTATAGACCTATTCCCCCTGCACATTACCAGTGTGCCAAGGATATGTTGAGGAATATGAAGGAGGCAGGGGTTATTCGGGACAGCTGTAGTCCCTGGGCCGCTCCGTTGGTGCTGGTCAAGAAGAAGGATGGTACCATGCGGATGTGTGTGGACTACCGGAAGATCAACCAGATAACCCATAAAGATGCCTATCCATTACCTCGGATTGAAGAGTCTTTGGCTGCGCTGAGAACTGCAAACTATTTCTCGACCCTTGACCTCACCAGCGGATACTGGCAAGTGGCTGTGGCCCCAGAAGATCGGGAGAAAACCGCTTTCACCACCCCGATCGGGCTATGCGAATTCAATAGTATGCCGTTCGGGCTGTGTAACGCCCCAGGAACCTTCCAACGGCTGATGGAGTGCTGTCTGGGACATCTAAACTTCGAGACCGTCCTGTTGTACTTGGATGATGTGATTGTTTATTCCCAGACGTACGAAGCCCATCTGGAGCACCTGGCCGAGGTGTTCGCGTCCCTTGCCAAGTATGGGATGAAATTGAAGCCCTCTAAGTGTCACCTGCTGAAACCCAGAGTGCAGTACCTGGGGCACGTGGTGAGTGCAGATGGTGTTGCCCCTGACCCTGAGAAGATTACTGCCATCCAGAGCTGGCCGAGGCCAACCACGGTGAGGGAAGTAAGGCAGTTCCTGGGCCTGGTGGGGTACTACCGGCGCTTTATCAAGGGATACACGAAGATGGCGGCCCCCATGCAAGACCTCCTCGTGGGACAGACCAAAGGTGGTAGACCCGTTGGAGCCCCACTGTCGTGGGAGGTCAAGCATGAGGAGTCCTTTTGCCAGCTGAAGGCGGCCTTGACCGGAGAAGAGGTCCTGGCATACCCTGATTATGGGCGCCCGTTCATCCTCCACACGGATGCCAGTAACGTGGGGCTAGGAGCGGTCCTATCCCAGGTCCAGGATGGAAAGGAGAAGGTGATCGCCTATGCTAGCCGAAAACTCCGGCCGACTGAAAGGAACCCTGAGAACTATAGCTCCTTCAAGCTCGAGCTATTGGCATTGGTGTGGGCTATCACGGAGCGGTTCCGCCACTACTTGGCGGCAGCAACATTCACCGCGTTTACGGACAACAATCCGCTGACGCACCTGAACACGGCCAAGTTGGGCGCGCTGGAGCAGCGGTGGGTAGCCCGGCTAGCCAATTATGATTTCACCATAAAGTACCGGGCCGGGCGCGTCAACATCAATGCGGATGCACTCTCCCGGATGCCCCATCTGTCAGAAGAGGGGTGCGAGGATGACGACCTCGAGGAGATTGAGTTGCCTGCGTTTCACCAGCCGCCTACTGAGAGGGTACAAGTACATCAGCAACGAGTGGATCTGGACCCACGGCCCAGTCAAGAGTGGCAAGAAGCTCAGGATCAAGCGCCGGCTGTTCGCCTTGTCAAGACTCTGGTGGAACAAGGTGCTACGGGAATAGACCCTGCTGCCCCAGCCGAAGCCCAACGCTTGTGGAAGGAACGTAAACGGCTTTACCTACACCAGGGGAAGCTGTACCGTGAGCTGATCAACCCGAAGACCCATGAGAAAATATGCCAGTTGGTCATTCCGCAAGCTGACGTTGCCACTGTCCCGCGGGCATACCATGATGGTGCTGGCCACTTCGGGTGGAAGAAGCTGGAGATGTTGTTGAGGGAGCGGTTCTATTGGAGTGGGATGCGTGAATCGGTGGAAGCCTGGTGCCGGGAGTGCGGTCCTTGTACGCTAAGGAGAAAGGACGAGACTAGCCAGAGGGCACCCTTACATCCAATAGTCACCCATCAGCCGCTGGAATTGGTCGCCTTAGACCATGTCAAGCTCACCCCTAGCCGAAGTGGGTACACCTATGCATTGACCATGGTAGACCACTACTCAAGATTTATGGTGGTAGTCCCCGTTAAGGACCTAACTGGTCGAACTGCTGCTCGGGCGTTCCAGGCTTATTTCTGCCGGCCCCATGGATACCCAGAAAAGGTGCTGACTGACCAAGGCCCGGCCTTTGAAGCAGAGGTGTTCCACGAATTCTGCCAGTTGTATGGCTGCAAGAAGATCCGGACCACTCCTTACCACGCCCAGACCAACGGCATGTGCGAGAAAATGAACCACCTGGTCCTGGGGCTTCTCAAGACGCTACCACTGGAAGAACGGAACCTGTGGCCGGAAAAGCTACCCAACCTGGTCGATATGTACAATAATATCCCCTCTAGCTCGACAAAGTGCACCCCAGCGTATCTGATTAGGGCTCGGCCCGGCCGCCTGCCGGTGGATCTGGAGATGGGATTGGAGGCCCCCAAAGCACTCCCTTCGACGGTGGAGTGGGAAAGCCGGAGGAGAGCGCAATACCGGCAAATCCAGGAGTATGTGGAGAAAAACCTCAGTCGAAGTCGAGAACAGCAGGAGCACCGGTTCAATCAGAAGGCGTCCGCGGATCCTTTCCAGCCAGGAGATGTAGTGCTGAAACGGAAGAGGAAAGCACACAAGCTGGATCATCAGTGGGAGCAAGTCCCTTATGTCATACAACCCACAGAATGGGAAGATGGGAAGGCCTACCAGATCAGTCGTGACCAAGGGGGCACCCTGGCCACAGTTTCCCGGGACCATCTAAAAAGGTGCCCTCCAGCGTTGAGGGCAGAGGCTGAAGTACCGGTTCCTCCACCAGCGGAGAAGGCAGCAGAGGTAATCCACACGGTAATGGGTGACTTCCCAGCAAACTGGCCTACACAGAACGGCGCGGTGATTCTTCCAGTGATACTGTTCCCACAACCCGTGGATGAAGGAGTAGTGGAAGTGGTTAACCGTGAGCCAGAACCAGTGCCAGTGCCCAGGGATGAACCTGTACCCAGCTCCCCTACGCCCCCGCCTGCTCCACACTATAGCCGGGAGGAGGAACCGATTGTTCCCTCTACCCCACTGTCTAGCACCACTGACACCGGGCCCCGAAGGTCCACCTGTTCCAACCTAGGTAGACCTCCACTTAGGTACAGGGAGACCGTTATGTAAGAAAAAGGGGTCAGGGAATGTAAAGAGTGCTTGTTTGTTTGAAAAAGTTTGAAAAGTTGAATGATAAGATGAAAAATGATGATACCGACTACTTAACCTGATTCACCGTGTGATTAGCAACCGGCTGGAGCCGGCACCGTTGTCCCCGTGGGGACCGTTTAAAAAGTTATTTAGCATGGGAACTATCCATGGACAAGCCCGTGAACTTGCAGGGCAACCACAAACGTTAGTGGCTTGTAAATATGTTGGTTACCGTTACCGTTTTCCGCAGGCCGCCTCCGGAGAGGCAGGTTGGAGGGAGGGCCCTGAGCAGAGCAGGCTAGGGCCCAGCCACCAAAGGAACCGGTGGCTACCCTCTGGAGGGCAAGGACAGATCCCGCTCGGGTACCGTGTGCTGGACTGTGGGTCAAGTGGTGCTGCCTGGGCTTTAGGGGCAGCATCAGGGCCAGGTTACTTGGGTGGGAGAGAGCGGAAACCGTAACCGTAAACCGTTGCAACGTTAAAGTAAATGTGCCTCCCGTAAGGGAAGATTGTTGAAAATGTTATGATGTTTAACCCTGTTATCCCCTTTTTACAGAAAATAAAACCGGTGTAGGACAGCAGCCCACGGACGGTCTGCGTTTTGCTAAGGGGGAATGTGTCACCCTGGGCAAGCCAGGGGACACAGGTCACACACCACCACACCCCACATCCCAGGTAGGCACACCTAAGCTGAACCACAAATCCTTGCTGCCTTCCTCCAGAGGCTGACGATTCACACCAGGGGGTGGGCCAGGCGGTTGGCTCCGCCCACCAAGGAGATCACAGCTCTGGGGGCAGGAAGTACCAGGCAGATAGAGTTGGGAGGAGGAAGTAGAAGGAGTGGAGTTGTAGCCCAGTGTGGCTAAAGTAAACAACCAAGTGACAGAAAAGAAAGAAAAGTGGTAAAGGAGGAGAGCAAGTGTGGTGACAGAGAGAGAGAGAAGCCTGAAGGTCCAGCTTTGTGTAGGGCCAGCACAGCAAGGTCAGCGACGGCGGTGACTGTCCGGAGGGGGACCGTTTGGAAGTTCCTGGAAGGACCCCGTTGGCTGTGTGCCCGGTGGTCTGGAGCAGTGTTCCGAAAGACAGTCAGCACCAGGGCAGGGGCCTCTCGGACCCCGGCAAGGCTAGGAGTCGCCAGATTTGCCGAATCCGTCAGTGAAGGGGACGTAGATTCCCCCAACAACCAAGTCCCGATTGAAGGCAACAGCCCAACCCGTACAACAGAGGCACCGCCACCGCCAGGGCACCAGTCTCTGAGGGCCAGCGCCTGCGGGCAAAGTGTGGTGCTCCTCCGGCCCAGCTTGAAGCCGGGGAGCGGGTTACCGGTGGGGACCCATCGCAACCAACCGTACATACAGGTGCAAGGAAAAGGGACATCACCGTCACCTACCGGGAAAGCAAAGCAGCCGTCTGTGGGACCGTCCTACCAGCCGTTTGGTTTACCGTACAAACTGTGTCCGTGTCTCAGGCTAAGTGAGTACCACCGTGCCGCAAGGCACAGCGCTGCCCCCGCGTCCCTGCGCCCACCAGGCCCTGCACCTCACAAGCCATCACCGGGCCCCGGGATCACCAACCCCTACCCACGGAGGGGCAACACAACACCTGGCTGCTCCACATCACCATCCCCGGGATCCCCGTAATAAGCAGCGGTAGTGCTACCAATCACCACAACCGTGGGTGGCGTCACGGACATTATCCCAACACCCCAAACAACCCCCCTTTCACTCACGGGCGAGGAGCGCCGCTCGAAGAAACCCCCGGGATCCAGCCTACGGCTCGAGCCACCACTGAGCAGCCGGACCCGAGCAGAAGGGGTGAGCGCGGTGTGCTGACACCCTCCTCCCCGCCCGCGACACTTGGCATCGCAGTTTCGACTGCCTCAGCATATCGCATATTGATACGGTTGAAAACAATGATGAAAGGGGGAATGATCCGTTCCCTACTCCGTCATTGTCCTACTATATCTATGATCTCACTTCTCAGCACATATGACACAATGATGTCACTACTGGGCACCCGCTGCATTGATATATGCAGAGCTGCAGAACGATCACCAAGGAGAACAGAGCAACCAAGGAAAGAGGAGAGGTATTTTTTTATTTTTTTTTAAGTCAGTGGGTATACTAGTGGAGGACTATGGGGGTGCATTATAATATATGGAGGACTATGGGGGTGAATTATACTATATGGAGGACTATGGGGGCTGCATTATACTATATGGAGGACTATGGGGGCTGCATTATACTATATGGAGGACTATGGGGGCTGCATTATACTATATGGAGGACTATGGGGGGTGAATTATACTATATGGAAGATTATGGGCGTGTATTATACTATATGGCGGACTATGGGGGTTGAATTATACTATATAGAGTACTATGGGGGTGCAGTATACTATATGAAGGACTATGGGGGGTGAATTATACTATAGAAAGGACTATGAGGGTGTATTATATTATTGGGAGGACTTTGGGGGGTGTATTATACTGTATGGAGGATTATGAGGGTGCATAATACAGTACTATATTTAGGACTATTCGGGGTGCATTATACTGTATGGAGGACTATGTGGGTGGATTATACTATATGGAGGACTATGGGGAATTCATTATATTATATGGAAAACTATGGGAGTGTATTATAATATATGGAAGACTATGGGGGCTCATAATACAGTACCATATGGAAGACTATTGGAGGTGCATTATAAGATATGGAGGACTATGGGGGCGCATTATACTATATGGAGGACTATAGGGTGTATTATAATATATGGCTGCATTATAATAAATATTATATATGCTAATGAAGCAAGGAGGCAGCGCTATCTTCTGGACAACATACGCCCTATAGCCTGGAAGACCTCATCTACATAGAGGGATGAAAGATGATTTTTCCACGAGAAGACATGATTATTTTCAGCACTTTATTCCCTATATTAATAATAGGTTAGATACGTCAACTGGGATGACAGGTTCCCTTTAAAAGATGTGTGCACACAGCCACTGAGCGTAAACTAACCAAAAAATCTCCAAATTCTCCTCAAATCTCAAAACTTCTACAAAACTTCTGCGTTTCAGCTCAGTGGCTGTGTGCACACGATATCTTTAAAGGGAATCTGTCAGTAGGATCCAGTACTCTAAGCTGTATATAGTATAAGGTCAAGTAAGTCATAGAAAGTTAAATACCATGGTACCTTGATATCTGCAATCCGATGTCTTATTCCTGAGAAATCCACACTTTTCTTAATACAGTTAGGTCCAGAAATCTTTGGACAGTGACACAATTTTGGCGAGTTGGGCTCTGCATGCCACCACATTGGATTTGAAATGAAACCTCTACAACAGAATTCAAGTGCAGATTGTAACGTTTAATTTGAAGGTTTGAACAAAAATATCTGATAGAAATTGTAGGAATTGTCACATTTCTTTACAAACACTCCACATTTTAGGAGGTCAAAAGTAATTGGACAAATAAACCAAACCCAAACAAAATATTTTTATTTTCAATATTTTGTTGCGAATCCTTTGGAGGCAATCACTGCCTTAAGTCTGGAACCCATGGACATCACCAAACGCTGGGTTTCCTCCTTCTTAATGCTTTGCCAGGCCTTTACAGCCGCAGCCTTCAGGTCTTGCTTGTTTGTGGGTCTTTCCGTCTTAAGTCTGGATTTGAGCAAGTGAAATGCATGCTCAATTGGGTTAAGATCTGGTGATTGACTTGGCCATTGCAGAATGTTCCACATTTTTGCACTCATGAACTCCTGGGTAACTTTGGCTGTATGCTTGGGGTCATTGTCCATCTGTACTATGAAGCGCCGTCCGATCAACTTTGCGGCATTTGGCTGAATCTGGGCTGAAAGTATATCCCGGTACACTTCAGAATTCATCCGGCTACTCTTGTCTGCTGTTATGTCATCAATAAACACAAGTGACCCAGTGCCATTGAAAGCCATGCATGCCCATGCCATCACGTTGCCTCCACCATGTTTTACAGAGGATGTGGTGTGCCTTTGATCATGTGCCGTTCCCTTTCTTCTCCAAACTTTTTTCTTCCCATCATTCTGGTACAGGTTGATCTTTGTCTCATCTGTCCATAGAATACTTTTCCAGAACTGAGCTGGCTTCATGAGGTGTTTTTCAGCAAATGTAACTCTGGCCTGTCTATTTTTGGAATTGATGAATGGTTTGCATCTAGATGTGAACCCTTTGTATTTACTTTCATGGAGTCTTCTCTTTACTGTTGACTTAGAGACAGATACACCTACTTCACTGAGAGTGTTCTGGACTTCAGTTGATGTTGTGAACGGGTTCTTCTTCACCAAAGAAAGTATGCGGCGATCATCCACCACTGTTGTCATCCGTGGACGCCCAGGCCTTTTTGAGTCCCCAAGCTCACCAGTCAATTCCTTTTTTCTCAGAATGTACCCGACTGTTGATTTTGCTACTCCAAGCATGTATGCTATCTCTCTGATGGATTTTTTCTTTTTTTTCAGCCTCAGGATGTTCTGCTTCACCTCAATTGAGAGCTCGTTAGACCGCATGTTGTCTGGTCACAGCAACAGCTTCCAAATGCAAAACCACACACCTATAATTAACCCCAGACCTTTTAACTACTTCATTGATTACAGGTTAACAAGGGAGACACCTTCAGAGTTAATTGCAGCCCTTAGAGTCCCTTGTCCAATTACTTTTGGTCCCTTGAAAAAGAGGAGGCTATGCATTACAGAGCTATGATTCCTAAACCCTTTCTCCGATTTGGATGTGAAAACTCTCATATTGCAGCTGGGAGTGTGCACTTTCAGCCCATATTATATATAGAATTGTATTTCTGAACATGTTTTTGTAAACAGCTAAAATAACAAAACTTGTGTCACTGTCCAAATATTTCTGGACCTAACTGTATGTACATGAGCTGTTACGATGGATGGGCCATGCATAGATCTCCTTGAGAATATGCCTCCAGAGTAAAGGGGCGTTACCAATGTGAGACATGTAATGACTGACAGTCTGCTCTCCTGATCTCACTGCAGAGCTGTGTGTGATTATTATAAATAATACAGTACAGTGGAAATAAACTCATTACATACACATCTGCAGGTGTCCTCTCAACTGCAATTTTGACCCTAGAAAATACAGTACGAGCTGCAATATTGGGTGCAGCAGTCCCATACACTGTACAGGTGCAGTAAAATGAGCGCTGTGTTAATCTTCACTTCAATTGGCCACAGCGCAGACTCAATTAAGTCACAGACACAGTGTGATTGTAAATTGTAGCACTAACGTCAACAATCATCTGTCCCCACCTGAAGAATCTGGCATTTCTATCCTTTTCTGATTGTCCCACCTGCCTAACGTGGTATCAGTAACTCCCTCTTTCTGTATCAATTTCTTGCAATTAAATCTTTCTACCCTCTTCTCCCCATGCGCTGTCTGTATTCTGTGTACTTTTTTGCTATCTGACGGCGCTCTGAGGTCCTCTCTTGTATTCACATTCTTCACCAAATAGCTGTTGGTATATACAACAGGTGAAGGACTTTATTTATGTGAAGGAGGACTTTATACTAATCTAACAGTAGATGGCGATGTTGTGCAGTTTCCTTACTCACTGTACTGTGAAAAGTCTTTCGTTTTCTTACTAGTTTCGTTTTCTCTTCCTGATACAATGCTGTATCACTGTACATACTTTTACCTTATGTTCCAGAAGTAAAGAACGTGTTATCCCATGTAATCTGCTCTGTGAACTTTCTTCTACAACTGGGAAGCTGTAAGCTGTGCAACAATAACAGCATTACAGACACAGTGTGATTGTAAATTGTAACACTGACGTCAACAATCATCTGTCCCCACCTGAAGAATCTGGCATTTCTATCCTTTTCTGATTGTCCCACCTGCCTAACATGGTATCAGTAACTCCCTCTTTCTGTATCAATTTCTTGCAATTAAATCTTTCTACCCTCTTCTCCCCATGTGTTGTCTGTATTCTGTGTACTTTTTTGCTATCTGACGGCGCTCTGAGGTCCACTCTTGTATTCACATTCTTCACCAAATAACTGTTGGTATATACAACATTTGAAGGACTTCTTTATTTGTGTGAAGGAGGACTTTATACTGATCTAACAGTAGATGGCAATGTTGTGCAGTTTCCTTACTCACTGTACTGTAAAAAGTCTTTCGATTTCTTACTAGTTTCGTTTTCTCTTCCTGATACAATGCTGTATCACTGTACATACTTTTACCTTATGTTCCAGAGGTAAAGAACGTGTTATCCCATGTAATCTGCTCTGTGAACTTTCTTCTGCAACTGGGAAGCTGGAAGCTGTGCAACAATAACAGCATCACCTCTTCCTGCTTAGGCTTTTATAGTGGCTATAGTCCCTTGTGATTGGCAGTGATATAGGGTGGCTTTTAAGAAATAGGCTGCCTACCAGGGGTCATGTGATCCTTCTCTGTCTTTCACTATCTATAACTTGTAAAAAGCCACTTTAATTGATCCATTTGTATCAAGGTTTGTGGAGAATCGATCTCATCTCCACTCCTAATGTATCACTGCAGACGCTCATGAATAAGGTATTGCATTCGCTCTGTGCCATTACTGTAGCACATAAATCGTCTGGTTCCTGAGCGATCGATCATGACTCTCTTCAGATCCATCAATCTGCTTTTATTTTTTGTTTCTACGTAACAATGGAAAAAGTTTTGTTCTTTTTGATACTTTTGAAGAGCCGTAATTACTTCTCTGCTGCACTTATGAATAATGATCAAACCCTCGCGTCTTCTTCCTCTTACACTTCAGAGCACTTGGAAAGTGTTTCCTGGACTATTGTGTGATTACTTCTCTCCGCACATCGTCTGGTCTCAGGGGTTTCTATGTCCTAGGAGTTGCAACTTCCAAGTCTGTCCCCATCGTTTCCGCAATAACCACATTTTATGAATATTTCATAGGTTATGTCTTTATATTGTTTTTACTACATTTCCTGCATTGTTTTGTCATTTCAAAAATGTTTCCCAAATTTTTGGGGGGGCTTTTAATAAAAAAAAACTATCGTATCATATTGTAACACTCACGACCAGTGTAGGGGGCAACGAGCGGGATTAGGGAACCCACTGGACCACAGGGGGGACCCGGTCTTACCTTTTAGTGGTAAGGGCTTAACCAAGTGCCCACCGCGAGGCGAACGCCAGGTTCCTCACCCAGGGCAGTCACCAGGACGGTGGCAGTTGACCCCCCAGGGTAGATGACAAACTCAGGTATAGACTGGTACAGGTGGAGTGACTGAGGCAGGCTGGACAGGCTGGTAAGGACAGGTATGGTGAGCGTGGCAGGGCTAGACAGCTATGGCACGGCAGGTACTGGATACGGACACAGGGACAACAGGGCACGAAGGCAAGACCTGACAACTAGCTAGATAGCAAACAGGAACACTGACTAACTAGAAGCATTGCGCAGGCACCTTCTCTAATGGGAGGATGCCTTAAATACACTGTGCCTCTCAGCTATAGGCTGAGAGGCATTTCCTGGAAATAGCACGCCGGCCCTTTAAGAGGACGGCCGGTGTTCGCGCGTCTTAGGTACACTCCCGGGAAGCCTGTGCAGCATGTATAGGGCCCAGGAAGGGAAGGGGGCAGCAGCACATGTGGATGGCGGGGAGGATGCGACTCGGCCGAAGCGATGAGTAAGCCGCCGTTGACTCTGGGGGCCATTGATCAACTTCTATGTAATAATATACTGGGTAGTTTGTGAAATGAATGATGAGACGCATCCTTGATTTCTACATAGTGAAACAAGTGTATTGTGCCAACTACTGATTATGGTGGAAGGGGGGAGTAAGTGATGTACAACTGCAAAAGGGCCCACCGGAGGATTCTCCGATTCTCCTGTGGGCCAGTCTGAGCCTGGTTGAGATCATCACTAATCACCAAAATAAGGACAAAAGTCCCCTGTTCTCCCTATTTGTGGCCCCTGTAGATCCCAAAATAGTAAATGGAGGGCATGTATCATCATGTGGTGTTCAGGTCCATACTCATTAGGTGTCACGACGGTGTCAGGCTGTGTTTACACTACAGAGCTTGACAGGCAACCTGACGTCTCCTAGTTGTTCAGCCGGAGCTGGATATCAGCTGTTTTAGGTGCTTTGTTCCTTAGTCCTTCAGGAGTTAATTCCTGCTGACCTGGGAAACTGCTGGGAGCTCAGGTTGCCAATTGCCAATCAAAGTCAACTATTTCCTATATAAGATCCTGGATCTTACTACTCAGCGCCGACTATAGCTTCAGCATAAGCTCCAGTGATTCCGGTCTTGTTGGTGAACCTGTTTATGGTGATCTTTGTTGTGATATTTAGTGGTGTGAACGTTCCTCGGTTGTGCATTACTTTATTCCCTTTTTCGCTATTCCCTTGTATACATATTGTCTCTCCTGTGTGTTTTGAGTGCAGTGTGTATGAGTTTTCATTCTCCTTTGTCCGTGTTGTTTTGTGGGGTTTTATTATTGTGTTTTCCAGCCCGACCCTAGGGTGTGGGAGAGGGGGAGTAGAGATTAGGGCTTGAACAGGAGTCAGGGTCATACTGGGGGCTCGGACCTAGCTACCATCAAACTTACCTCCGAGATAAGAGACAGCGCAGGGTCTCGAGTCTGAGGGCCAGCCTAGGGGCCCCTGTTCTGTCATTACATACCCTGTGATAGCCAGGAAGGGAATAAAAAATAAACAATGATTTTACTCACTTGCCCTTCCCTTGCTCCCTCACCTGTTCTGCCATCGCAGCTCAACACACCGATCTTTCAGATTGATCTTCTCCTTAGTCTTCTGTTCTTTCTTTTCTTGGTGCTCACTTTGCTCGATGTCATCATGTAAGGTGTGAATCACGTCCTTGACATGTGGCGCGTCATTTGACCACATAAGGTTCTGCATTTTGTTTAACACCCATCGCGTCCTACGTGGTCAACTAATGTCCAATCAGTGTTGAAAAATTGAAAGACAGAAGATGGGAATAGAGTAGAAGATTGATCCAAAAAAAGGAGCAGAATCCGGCCAAGAGCGTCGGTTGCCGGACAGGGAATTGGCGCATGGATGAGCATAATCCTTCATTATTTTTTAACCCCATCCCAACCCTAGAATTAATCCATTACTGTGGGGGGCAGCTGGCTGCCATTTTGCTTAATTAATCCAATTGCAAATCCTATTTTTGTAAATTAGAATTTTTGGATGAATTATCAAAAATAAAATTGCAGAAATGTTACAAATATAGATGCAATCTGAATTTTTTTTAAAACTATATATACCTACAATATATATATTATATATATATATATATATATATATACACTAGCTGTACTACCTGGCTTCGCCCGGGTTAATAGCTGTTGTTAACAAAATAGAATGTATTAACATTCCCGGGATAAAATGTATAAATAGAATGTATTAGCGCCCGGGATAATAACTGTCTCTCTGTTTCTCTCTCATTCTCTGTCTGTCTCCCCCTCTGTATATATCTCTCTGTCTCTCTCTCTATGTCTATGTCTGTCTGTCTCTTTCCATGTCTGTCTCTGACTGTCTCTGTCTCATTCTCTTTCCTTGTCTGTCTATTTATCTCTGTCACTTTTCCTGTCTGTCTCTTTCTCCCTCTTTCTCTGTCTGTCTCTTTCTCTCTCTTTCCCTGACTGTCTCTTCCCCTCTTTCCCTCTGTCTCTTTCCCTGTGTCTGTCTCTTTGTCTGTCTCTACCTGTCTTTGTCTGTCTCTTACCCTGTCTGTCTCTTTCCCTTTCTTTCTGTCTCTTTGTCTGTCTTTCCCTGTCAGTCTGTCTCTTTCCCTGTCTGTGTCTGTCTCTTTCCCTGGCTGCATTGTGACACGCCAACATTCCATATAAGGGCGTGGCTGTGCATTCTTCTGATGTTCTGGCTGCACTGTGGCTCCCAGCTCCATTCGCTTTAATGTAGGCAGATTTTTTGGTGAATAACTGTAAAGCGTGGGGTTAAAATTTCCCCTCGAAACATAGCCTATGACGCTTTCGGGCTCCAGACGTGTGAGTGTGCAAAATTTTGTGGCTGCAGTTGCGACGGTGCAGATACCAATCCCGGACATACATACACACACACACACACACACACACACACACTCAGCTTATATATATATATATATATATATATATATATATATATATATATATATACATATATAAATATATATATCAAATTTATTTAATTTCTGGTTTAGATTTTTCTGTAGAACCAGAGAAGAAGCTGGAACATTTTTCCTGTTTTTATTTTGTCATTTTTCACAGGACGTGTTTAATACTTTGAGATGACAGACGCGGCGCGGCGAAGTGAGTCAGGACATGAGAGGTCTATACTCTATTACATTTTGGCAGTGTTAAGTGGAAAGCCGAATGACTCGAGTGGTCTTCCCATGTCTCTCGCTGGAGTAATCCCTCTTCCGGAGAGTAAATTGTTCTAATGTGAAGTGGAGTTCACGTCTTCTGGGGCAATAGTGGGTGTAAAATGAAGATTGCAAATATTCAGTAATTCAAGGAAACAGGCTGGATCTGCTTTTCTCTTTGCTTTTCCTACACATGTGCGCAGCAATTAGTGTTTTAAAATTTTTGAGTCGATCAAGTTTTTATATAGACCCATTTCCTAGTGGGTACAAATCTGGTTTACAACAAAAAATGTGTCTTGCTGTGTGACTCTTGCAGTGGTTGTCAGATGACCGCTTTGTTTCTGCATTGATACATATCCATATGAAAAAAAAAAAAATTGTGCTGACCTAAGTGTCATCATGATTCTGATGTGCAGAACAGTCTGTGTTGTTCTGCTGTGCTCTCCTGCAGAGCATTTTGCAGGATGAATGCTCTGCTGGTTGTTTCCCAGCACTGGGTTTCACACTGGTCTTGGGAGGTGCTCTCACAGATGCTTCTCGTTCCCGGTGATTGCTCTGCTTCATTAGGGAGTGTATTAGCTCAGGACGCTGCCAGTCGTACTTCCTGGTTTCATTTGTGCTGTTGGCTCCCGTGGTGCTCAGTGTTCAGATCTTGGTCTCCCAACTCCGGACTGATTTTTACTAGGGATGATCGAATACCTCAAATATTCGGCTTCGCGAATATTTGCCGAATAGGTCGCTGCTATTCGACTATTCGCGAATATTTGATGCGCAATGTAAGTCTATGGGAAACCCGAATAACAACTATTCAGAACTATTCGGGCTTCCCATAGACTTACATTGCACATCGAATATTCGCAAAGCGGCGAACTGTTTGTCCGATATTTGTAAAGCCGAATATTTGAGGTATTCGATCATCCCTACTGTTTACCCGTATCTGTCTGTCCCCCCTGTTTCTGTTGTGACTTCCCGGCTTCTGACCTTGGACTTCCTCCTGACCACGTCCTCGCCTGCTCCCTGTATTTTGTGCATACTCTTCCTGGAACCCTGACCTTCGGCTTGTACCTTGACCTCATCTCTGTCTGCCCTTCTGTACTGTTGTGTCCTCCTGATTTATGATCTTGGTCTGTCTGACTACCTCTACATTTACTGCTTACTAGTAGTGTCTAGCGCTACCTTGTGACAGTCATCACATTAAGTATTTTTGCTGATTTTACCCATATAAAGGTGTTGATTAAAGATTTTCTCTTTTTGAATGTTTCCCCTAAAATGAGACCTACCCCAAAAATAAGCCCTAGCAGGATTTTTTGGCCTATTTTGTGTATGCTTAAAATATAGGACCTACTCCAAAAATAAGCCCCAGTTGCGGTTCTTCATACTAATAGTATTCTGAAATAGGGTTTGGGCAGCCCTTTCAGGATATGTAACTTTTATTGCTGTATGTTGCCCCATTAGGTTGCTGTAAGCCCTGGAAAATGTATATTTGCGCGAGTAGTAAATAAAATTAAAAATGACCCACCCCGAAAATAAGTCAAACAGGATTTTTTGGCTTCGAGTATGTTTCAAATATATGCCCTACTCCAAAAATGAGCCCTAGTTATGGTTCTTTATCCTAATAGTATCCTGAAATAGAGTTTGAGCAGCCCTTTTAGAATATGTAACGTTTCTTGATGTATGTTTCCCTGTTGTGTTGCTGTAAGCCCTGGAAAATTTAGTCACCCACTGATAATGCAAAATGAATATTCACTCATTGCCCCGCCCACTTCTCTGTTCTGCTGTCAGTGATTGGTGCAGTCAGACTGCTGTACTCGCTCTCTGTTAATACAAAATGAATATTCACCCCTTCCCCTGCCCACCGATCTGTGTCAGAATCAGTGATTCAATAGGACTGGTGTATTCCTTGCCTGATGATTGCATCGCAATTCTCGCACTGGCTGTTGGCTTTATTGACCAGACATGGAGTTCTATTGTGCCATCATGTTTGGTTCAAAAGAGACGCCAGCCAGTCCAAACATTGTAATGCAATCGTCGGGTGAGGAATACAGCAATCTGACTAAATCACTGACGCCAAGACAGAGTGGTGAGCGTGATAAGGGGAAAATATTAATTTTCTATTAACAGCGGGTGAGTACAGCAGTCTGACTGCACCAATCACTGACAGCAGAACAGAGGGGTGGGCGGGGGGGTGAATATTCATTTTGCATTAACAGTGGGCGCGCAACTATAAATTTTCCAGGGCTTACAGCAACACAAAAGGGCAACATACAGCAATAAAAAATATAAAACATCTCATGAAAATAAGCCATAGCTCATCCAAAAATAATATAAGACCCTGTCTTATTTTTGGAGTAACACTGTACTTTTGTCATGATATAAACATCACCAGTAGTCGGCCATCATGTTTTTGTTTCATCTGCATTACTATCTATGTTCCATGGTCCTGACATTGTGGTGAAAGTGTTCTCCTTCCTCTTCACTCATAGCTCCAAGATTGGAGGGGAAGTACAGTACAGACCAAAAGTTTGGACACACCTTCTCATTCAAAGAATTTTCTTTATTTTCAGAACTCTGACAATTGTAGATTCACATTGAAGGCATCAAAACTATGAATTAGCACATGTGGAATGAAATACTTAACAAAAAAAGTGTGAAACAACTGAAAATATATTCTAGGTTCTGCAAAGTAGCCACCTTTTGCTTTGATTACTGCTTTGCACACTCTTGGCATTCTCTTGATGAGCTTCAAGAGGTAGTCACCAGATGTGGTCTTCCAACAGTCTTGAAGGAGTTCCCAGAGATGCTTAGCACTTGTTGGCCCTTTTGCCTTCACTCTGCGGTCCAGCTCACCCCAAACCATCTCGATTGGGTTCAGGTCTGGTGACTGTAGAGGCCAGGTCATCTGGCGTAGCCCTCATCACTCTCCTTCTTAGTCAAATAGCCCTTACACAGCCTGGAGGTGTGTTTGGGGTCATTGTCCTGTTGAAAAATAAATGATGGTCCAACTAAACGCAAACCGGATGGAATAGCACGCCCCTGCAAGATGCTGTGGTAGCCATGCTGGTTCATTATGCCTTCAATTTTGAATAAATGCCCAACAGTGTCACCAGCAGAGCACCCCCACACCATCACACCTCCTCCACCATGCTTCACGGTGGGAACCAGCCATGTAGAGTCCATCCGTTCACCTTTCCTGTGTCGCACAAAGACACGGTGGTTGGATCCAAAGATCTCAAATTTGGACTCATCAGACCAAAGCACAGATTTCCACTGGTCTAATGCCCATTCCTTGTGTTCTTTAGCCCAAACAAGTCTATTGCATGTCCTTAGTAGTAGTTTCCTAGCAGCTATTTTATCATGAAGGCCTGCTGCACAAAGTCTCCTCTTAATAGTTGTTCTAGAGATGTGTCTGCGGCTAGAACTCGGTGTGGCATTGACCTGGTCTCTAATCTGAGCTGCTGTTAACCTGCGATTTCTGAGGCTGGTGACTCGGATAAACTTATCCTCTGCAGCAGAGGTGACTCTTGGTCTTCCTTTCCTGGGGCGGTCCTCATGTGAGCCAGTTTCTTTGTAGCATTTGATGTTTTTTTGCCACTGCACTTGGGGACACTTTCAAAGTTTTCCCAATTTTTCGGACTGACTGTCCTTCATTTCTTAAAGTAATGATGGCCACTCGTTTTTCTTTACTTAGCTGCTTTTTTCTTGCGATAATACAAATTCTAACAGTCTATTCAGTAGCACTATCAGCTGTGTATCCACCAGACTTCTGCACAACACAACTGATGGTCCCAACCTCATTTATAAGGCAAGAAATCCCACTTATTAAACCTGACAGGGCACACCTGTGAAGTGAGGACCATTTCCGGTGACTACCTCTTGAAGCTCATCAAGAGATTGCCAAGAAAGTAGAAGACATATTTTCAGTTGTGTCACACTTTTGTGTTAAGTATTTCATTCCACATGTAGTAATTCATAGTTTTGATGCCTTCAATGTGAATCTACAAGTTTCAGAGTCATGAAAATAAAGAAAACTCTTTGAATGAGAAGGTGTGTCTAAACTTTTGGTCTGTACTGTAGTTCAAGAGGCTTTGAAGGGAATGCAATTTGAGCCTCATGTTTGCTTCTTTTTTTTTGGCTGTTTTCAAACAACCACGATTGTAACAGAATACATAGGGATCGTTCCTGCACCATCCATGAACTATTTGAGTGTTGGATAACATATTTAACAAAAACGTTAACAGAGTTAAATTTGCTGCGACTTGTAAGCCTCTTGAGCGAGTGAATGCTTCAGTCGGTTTACACCCCTTATATAGCCATAAAATTCTGATGTTGGCAGTTTTCCTATTAGGCTAGGTTCACATTTCCGTTGTTTTAAATCCGTCAGGTCCGTCAGCAACGGATCAGTCGTTTTTAAGTTGTCAACTCATGCGACGGATGTGTTTTTCACAGGATTCCTTTAATAGGAATCCTGTGAAAAAACTGATCCGTTACATCCGCTGGGCGTCCGTTTTTTGACGGATCAGTCATGATCCATTTGTGTTTGGGACAGCCCAGTGGGTGTGCCAAACCTACTGGGCATGCTCAGTAGAGCATGACGGAATCCAGCGCTGGATTCCGTCGTAAGGCGGATTACGACGGAATCCAGCACCATAGACATACATTACAAGCGTGACGGACTGCGGCGGATTTCTGCGTGGTCCGTCAATTTTGACGGCCAGAAAAACGTTACATTCTGCGTTGCTCCCCGCCCAGCGGTCAGTCAAAAAACGACGGACCGTGACGCAGCGGGCGCAACGCAGGGTCATCAGTCGCAATCCGCCACTAATGCAAGTCTTTGGGGCACAACGGAATCCGCTAAACGGATAGCGTTGTTTACCAGAGCCGCGGATTAAGACTGATACATTTTAGCGGAAATGTGAACTTAGCCTTAGTTATACTGATTGCATATTCAGCATTTATTTTTGTGTGTTCATCAGATCTGAATAAATATAATTAGAATTACATATAATGTGACATTATTATTATTATAAGAGTTCCTTAATAGACGGCATTGTGCGGACAAAGAAGGTACATGACTGGAGATAATGGATGTGATTTTTGGATTCATCACCAATAAATTCATCCAGATAACGTTATCCTGTAGTCGGTAAAATTAATGTAGAGCCATTTTGTCACTTCTGGACTAGGTGTCTCGTATCTTCTATTTATCTGCTTTGTCTAACCCCATACGATGGATCTTTTAACGCTCCCGGCCAGTGTAGGGGTAGCAAGAGGGATTAGTGGACCCACTGACCACAGGAGGGACCCAGGCTTACCCGTTAGGGGGAGGGGCTTAACTAAGCGCCCATCGTGAGGTAGACGCCGAGTACCACTCCTAAGGTAGTGACCAGGACTGTAGCAGCTAACCTCCAGGACAGGTGATGGACTCTGGTATAAACACAGGTACAGGCAGAGTGAAAGAGGCAGGCTGGACAGGTGGGTACAGACAGAAATGGTGGGCACGGCAGGAATAGACAGGTATGGGAAGGCAGGTACTGGAGATGGACACAGGGATAACAGGGCAGGAAGACAGGACCTGACAACTAGCTAGGTAGCATACTGGAACACTGACTGACTAACTAGAAGCATTCTGCAGGCACCTTCCCTAATGGGAGGGTGCCTTAAATACACCGTGCCTCTCAGCCACAGACTGAGAGGCATTTCCTGGAAATGGCACGCGTACCCTTTAAGAGGAAGGCCGGTGAGTGCGCGTCTTAATTGCACTCCTAGGACCACTGCGGCATGTACAGGGCCCGGAAAGGGGGGAGGATGCGACCCGGCTGGGGTGGTGAGTAAGTCGGCGTCTCTTCTGAGGACAATGAGGAAAAAAATGAAAGCACAACAAAAATAGCCACTTCTCCAAAGGGTTAATTACTAATGATACAAATTCATTACATCCTCATAACAAGCCAGCAAAACTCAAGAACACATCTGTAGCATTAAGAATGGTGGGAGTCATTCCTTAGGGCTTGTGACTAATTGAAAAAAAAAAAACTTTTGTAACTTTCTGTGTTAGCAAAAAATTGTTCTAAAAATGACATGGGCAAGTGGAAATAAATTTGAGGCCATTTTGAGAATTACCTCTCTAATGTCCTTGCAGTTTGCCCTTCAGTAAAGGGGAATTAGGGAGCTTAGTCTACATTGTGAGGGTGACCTCAGGTCATAGGGAGCTTAGTCTACATTGTGAGAGTGACTTCAGGTCATAGGGAGCTTAGTCTACATTGTGAGTGACCTCAGGTCATAGGGAGCTTAGTCTACATTGTGAGAGTGACCTCAGGTCATAGGGAGCTAAGTCTACATTGTGAGAGTGACCTCAGGTCATAGGTAGCTTAGTCTACATTGTGAGAGTGACCTCAGGTCATAGGGAGCTTAGTCTACATTGTGAGAGTGACTTCAGGTCATAGGGAGCTTAGTCTACATTGTGAGAGTGACCTCAGGTCATAGGGAGCTTAGTCTACTTTGTGAGAATGACCTCAGGTCATAGGGAACTTAGTATACATTGTGAGAGTGACCTCAGCTCATAGGGAGCTTAGTCTACATTGTGAGAGTGACCTCAGGTCATAGGTAGCTTTGTCTACATTGTGAGGGTGACCTCAGACCATAGGGAGCTTAGTCTACATTGTGAGAGTGACCTCAGGTCATAGGGAGCTTAGTCTACATTGTGAGAGTGACCTCAGGTCATAGGGAGCTTAGTCTACTTTGTGAGAATGACCTCAGGTCATTCTCATGACCCAAAGCTGTAAAACTTGATTTTTATGTTATTGAGAATGTAGGGTTTTAAGAAGATCTTCTGCAGATATAGGACTCTTATAGATAAATGTGTTACGATTCGGAGATGTATTTCATTACACTTCCCCCGCTTTGAGAACATAATTGCTGGCTGCTGGCAGCGTCTGTGGAAGCGCGTCCTTCATGTCTGCTTTTGTTTCTTTTCGTAATGTTTTATTCAGTAAAATCTTGTTCTCAAGTTGTACGGCTGTAATACGGAAGATTTGTTTGCAGCTGGAGGCAGATGACCAAGATGCTGTCAGTTTGAGGATGTTTGCAATCCCCTGACACCCTCTGAAAAAAAAGGAGGAAGAATTCCCCATGAGAACCAGTGAGAAGTACATACAGGAAAAGTCGATTTCTCATCCCGAGCTGAGGATGTAAATGAATGAGCTGCCGAAACCTGGACATTATTCTGAGACCTTCCCGAAATTAAATACATTGTAGTAACATCTGTTATGGAAGATCAGCAGTCCTTGAGTCATCCTCATCCGGTGATATCTGTTTCAGAAGTTGTCACCCAAATTTCCTAAAATCCAAATTGGGACTTTGGGTTATCTGTAATAATATTACATTGCTTAGTTTTCAAGCTCAGAATTCCCAAAAAACTGAATATCAACCATTCGGTAGACACATACCTCACATACACATAGAAGGGATCTTTGTAACTGGGACCATAATGAGCATTTCAAGCTGAGTTTTTGGGTATTCTTGAGCAAATCTAGGGGAAAGACTTATAAATCAGGGGTGGGACTTATAAATCAGAGGTGGAACTTGTGAATTAAGGGGGTGGGACTTATAAATTAAAGGTGGGATTTATAAATCAGAGGTGGGATTTATAAATCAGAGGTGTGATTTAAAAATCAGGGGTGGGACTTCTAACTCAGGGGTGGGATTCATAAGTCAGGGGTAGGATTCATAAATCAGGGGTGGGACTTCTAAATAACAGGTGATACTTATAAGTCAGGGGGTAAGACTTATAAATCAAGGGTGTGACTTGTAAATCAGGGAGTAAGACTTATAAATTAGGGGTAGGACTTATAATTCAGGGGTGGACTTATAAATCAGAGGTGAGATTTATAAAATCGGGGTGGAACTTCTAAATTAGGGGAGGGATTCATAAATCAGGAGTGGGACTTATAAATCAGGGGTGGGATTTATAAATCAGGAGTGGGACTTATAAATCAGGGGTAAGACTTATAAATCAGGGGTGGGACTTATAAATCAGAGGTAGGATTTATAAATCAGGGTTGTGACCTATAAATCGGTGTGGGACTTATAAATCAGAGGTGAAACTTATAAATCAGAGGCGGTACTTGCAAATTAGGGGTGGGACTTATAAACCAGAGGTGTGACTTATAGATCAGAGGGGAAATTTATAAATTAGGAGTGGGACTTATACATCAGTGGGTAAGACTTATAAATCAGGAGTGGGACTTATAAACCAGGGGTGGGACTTATGTATCAGGAATGGGACTTATAAATCAGAGGTAGGAATTATAAATCAGGGGTGGGATTTATAAATCAGGGGTAAGACTTGTAAACCAGGGGTGGGACTTATGAATCAGGAATGGGACTTATAAGTCAGAGGTAGGAATTATAAATCATGGTTGGAGTTTATAAATCAGGGGTGGGATTTATAAATCAGGGGTGGGACTTGTAAACCAGGGGTGGGACTTATTAATCAGGAATGGGACTTATAAATCAGAGGTAGGAATTATCAAAGGCAGGATTTATAAATCAGATCAGGGCTGGGAATTATAATTTAGAGGTGGGATTTACAAATCAGGGGTGGGGCTTTTAAATCACGGGTGGGACTTATACATCAGGGTTGGCGTTTATAAATCAGGGGTGGGACTTTAAATCAGGGGTGGGACTTATACATTTTGAGGATGGTAAATCTCTCACAAATGGGAATTCAAATATTAGGCCATATAGAGGCATAATGCTCATGCTATTCTTATTTCTCTGAAAGCTTAGTTAAATTATTCGAAGAGTAAAATTAGTAGCCATACTGTATGTCCTCCAGCCATATCACCTCACACTTCCACCAATCAGCTGTTCTCATCGTCCGCAGCGGCTGGATATAAACAGTGTATGGAGCTGGACTCTAGAGCACCATACATTTTTTAGTGGCCATTCCTGGGTACTGCAGCTCAGGTTTTTTTTAATAGAATAGCAACTGATCCGCAGTACCTGGAAGCACGTCATTGGCTGATTGCCCGTATGACATAAACAGGATGTATACAATCATACTGTTATAATGCGGGAACTGTTGTGAATACATTTTCCAGTTTGGGGCTCCCTCTTGTGGTCAGTGCTGGCGGTGCAGTTGACTTGTGGAATGAGAGCCACACACCTGTGGAGGACTAGCAATCAGGCATTTCTGATTGGGACTATATAACTGAGAAGTTTTCTCCTGTTACTTGCCGGTGCTCAATTGATTTCCTGTGTGTTAAGGACATTCTGAAACCAGCCCTGCACTCTACCAGAACTCCTCTCAAGATAACTTGGTCTTTGTACCTCTGCTTATTGTTTCCACTTTCTTGTTGTGTTTTCTGTTTTGATACTATTGCTTGATTCCTATTTTGCCTGTGTGGACTTCCTGGTGGAATTGGATCATTACCTGCTGGGAGTGTCTGTATATTTAACTCCATGATTCTGCAATGTATTGTGTTTTGTCATGCTTGATATTAATTCAGTCCCTCATCTATATTAGTGTTTTTGGATCCCAGTAACATCAGAGTACTGATATAGTGGAAGAGAGGCTGTGTGGTCTCAGGGTTTTCCATGTCAGGCGTGCTGAGATTTTTTAGGGTTTTTACGGCTGCAGACAGTACTCTTTCCTTTCTTTTCCTATAAAGATAGTTTGGGCCTCATCTTTTCTGAATCTGTTTTTTTAGCTCTGTATTGTGTTTTACGGTGTTATCACCGTAGTCTTTACATGTGGGGGACTATCTATATATTTGGGGATTGCTCTGAGGCAGATTAGCTTTTCTTATATTTCTATCTGTAAGAATATTTAGTTCTCCGGCTGTGTCGAGATGACCAGGTCATCGTATCCTCGTCCCACGGCTAGTTCTAGTTGCGCGTCAGGATTAGGTCTGCAATCCGTTAAGGTTCCAGCCACTCTGGTTACTTTTTGGGTTTCTGCATTTTTTGATCCTCCTCGGTCCCTGAATCATAACAGGGAACTATATTATCTACATTTAGAACTTCTTAATATGAGAAGTAAAATCTACAATTTCTTTATTTTTAGTGAAATCCTATTATGCTTCATTTCTAACAATCTCCAAATCTTATTCTCCTGGGGTTGAGCTTATTAGTGGTTAATTACAAGCAATGCTCTATGCAAATAGTCCTCTTTGTGTGGCGCTGAGACATTGATGGAGCTGCCAACCGGCACTTGTGCGGGGAGTGACAGTAATAATAATACGGGGTGTAGTCTGACATTTCTAATGGCATGGAAAGAGAGGTGTCATGGAGAACACAGGCACCGACTGCTGCAATGTGGAAACTTGACTGATACATTACCTATGTTTCATTTGATGATCTGGATATTTGAAGTCCTAGGTCCAAATGAGCCTTTCTTAAACAATATGGACCGATGGCCTCCGTTACAGTAATGTGACTCTGGTGGAGTGGAGTCGGAGGTGAAACAGCTCTAGAGGAGATGTGGAACTGTTGTAACAGAGCTGGAACAGCGATTACTGATTTAGCGCAGCTGGAACAGTGATTAATGATGTAGCAAAGCTGGAATAGCAATTAATGATGTAGCATAGCTTGAATGGCGATTAGTGATGTAGCATAGCTGGAATAGTGATTAATGATGTAGCAAAGCTGGAATAGCAATTAATGATGTAGCATAGCTGGAATGGCGATTAATGATGTAGCAAAGCTGGAATAGCGATTAATGATGTAGCAAAGCTGGAATAGCAATTAATGATATAGCATAGCTGGAATAGCAATTAATGATGTAGCGCAGCTGGAACAGCGAGTAATGATATACCATAGCTGTAACAGCGATTAATGATGTAGCGCAGCTGGAACAGCGAGTAATGATATACCATAGCTGGAACAGCGATTAATGATGTAGCGCAGCTAGTACAGCAAGTAATGATATACCATAGCTGGAATAGCGATTAATGATGTTGCATAGCTAGAACAGCGATTACGGATATAGCATAGCTGGAGCAGTGGTTACTGATGTAGAGCAGCTGGAACAGCAATTTGTGATGTAACATAGCTGGAACAGTGGTTACTGATGCAGCATAGCTGGAACAGTGATTAGTAGTGCTATAGCATAGCTGGAGCAGCTATTACTAATGTAGCATAGCCGAAACCGCGATTACTGATGTAGCATAGCTGGAACAGCTGGAGCAGTGGTTACTGAAGTAGCATAGTTGGAACAACGATTACTCATGTAGCATAGCTGGAACAGTGATTAGTGATGTAGCATTTCTGGAACAGTGATGACTGATGTAGCATAGCTGGAATAGCAATTATTGATGTAGCATAGCTAGACCAGCGATTACTGATATAACTGGAATAACGATGATTGGAATAGTATAGTCATTTGCTTATGTAGCAGCTCTGGAATAAAGATGACCAGGATAGTAGAGCTGTTGCAGTGGTAACGTATGTAGCAGAGCTGGAGCAAAAATAACTGGAATAGCAGAGTTGTAGCAGACGTGGCTGATGTTGCAGAGCAGGAACAATGATAACTAGAAAAGCAGAGTTGTAGCAGTAGCTGATGTAGCAGTGCTGGAATAAAGATGACTGGAATAGCAGATTTGTAGTAGTGGTAATTTATGTAGCAGTGTTGTAGTAGCAGTGGCTGATGTAGCAGAGGTGGGACAGTGATGAATGAAACAGTTGTAATAAAGTGAAGTTATCCACCACAAAGTAGTGGCAAGATGACAACTGAATACTCAGGAAACATCCTGCCGCCTGAGCCAGGTTCAATAGGCCATAGGTCAGAGGTGCAGCAGGTTGCCTCAGTAACCTGATGCACAGGAGGAGACGTGACCGAGGAGGAGACATGAGTGCTTGTCTTTAGTGGTGAGACAAGTACTGTAGTAATAGTGCAATGTGGAAACTTTACTATAACAATAATACAGGAAGCAAAGTCTTTAGGATGAGAGGTACAAGATACAGTCATATGAAAAAGTTTGGGCACCCCTATTAATGTTAACCTTTTTTCTTTATAACAATTTGGGTTTTTGCTATTTCAGTTTCATATATCTAATAACTGATGGACTGAGTAATATTTCTGGATTGAAATGAGGTTTATTGTGCTAACAGAAAATGTGCAATCCTCATTTAAACAAAATTTGACCGGTGCAAAAGTATGGGCACCCTTATCAATTTCTTGATTTGAACACTCCTAACTACTTTTTACTGACTTACTAAAGCACTAAATTGGTTTTGTAACCTCATTGAGCTTTGAACTTCATAGGCAGTGTATCCAATCATGAGAAAAGGTATTTAAGGTGGCCACTTGCAAGTTGTTCTCCTATTTGAAGCTCCTATGAAGAGTGGCATCATGGGCTCCTCAAAACAACTCTCAAATTATCTGAAAACAAAGATTATTCAACATAGTTGTTCAGGGGAAGGTACAAAAAGTTGTCTCAGAGATTTAAACTGTCAGTTTCCACTGTGAG
The DNA here is from genome assembly GCF_048569485.1 of Anomaloglossus baeobatrachus. NCBI lineage: Eukaryota > Metazoa > Chordata > Amphibia > Anura > Aromobatidae > Anomaloglossus > Anomaloglossus baeobatrachus. The sequence continues at coordinate 560,480,672 of NC_134358.1, read as the reverse complement.
GAACATAGTAAGGAAATGGAAGAACACAGGTACAGTTCTTGTTAAGCCCTGAAGTGGCAGGCCAAGAAAAATATCAGAAAGGCAGAGAAGAAGAATGGTGAGAACAGTCAAGGACAATCCACAGACCACCTCCAAAGACCTGCAGCATCATCTTGCTGCAGATGGTGTCAATGTGCATCGGTCAACAATACAGCGCACGTTGCACAAGGAGAAGCTGTATGGGAGAGTGATGCGAAAGAAGCCGTTTCTGCAAGCAGGCCACAAACAGAGTCGCCTGAGGTATGCAAAAGCACATTTGGACAAGCCAGTTACATTTTGGAAGAAGGTCCTGTGGACTGATGAAACAAAGATTGAGTTGTTTGGTCATACAAAAAGGCGTTATGCATGGAGGCAAAAAAACACGGCATTCCAAGAAAAGCACTTGCAACCCACAGTAAAATTTGGTGGAGGTTCCATCATGCTTTGGGGCTGTGTGGCCAATGCCGGCACCGGGAATCTTGTTAAACTTGAGGGTCGCATGGATTCAACTCAGTATCAGCAGATTCTTGACAATAATGTGCAATAATCAGTGACGAAGTTGAAGTTACGCAGGGGATGGATATTTCAACAAGACAATGATCCAAAACACCGCTCCAAATCTACTCAGGCATTCATGCAGAGGAACAATTTGTCACGCTCCCGATACCTCAGCACCGCTCCTTACCCACTGACCCGGTCGCGCCATCCCGGCACCGATCTCGATTTGATGTGTTCTTATGCCTGATGGTCCTGAGGAAGGGAGCTGAGACTCCAGAAACGCGTAGACCTGTGCAAAATAAAGATCCATTAATCTGAATACCTGAGAAGTGATCATTGGCGCGGCTCAAAAAAACCCTATGTTCCTCTATTGTTCTCTGTCTTTCCTACCCGGCACCTGTACCAGTATACCGTACAGTCTTAGGAACTCCGTGTCCCCAGTGACTTTGTTCTTCCTGTCCCCTGTGGGACGCGGCTCCTGTCCCGGCCACGCCAGTGCTCCGGCTGCCGTGTACCCTGTCCCCCGGTGGGGTGCTCGGTCCAGCGGATCCACCTCCTGGGTCTACCAGTCCTCCCGGTCCTGACACAATTACAATGTTCTGGAATGGCCATCCCAGTCCCCAGACCTGAATATCAATGAAAATCTGTGGGATGATGTGAAGCGGCTGTCCATGCTCGGCAACCATCAAACTTAACTGAACTGGAATCGTTTTGTAAACAGGAATGGACAAATCTACCTTCATCCAGGATCCAGGAACTCATTAACAGCTACAGGAAGCGACTAGAGGCTGTGATTTCTGCAAAAGGAGGATCTACAGAATATTAATGTCACTTTTATGTTGAGGTGCCCATACTTTTACACTGGTCAAATTTTGTTTAAATGCGGATTGCACATTTTCTGTTAGTACAATAAACCTCATTTCAATCCAGAAATATTACTCAGTCCATCAGTTATTAGATATATGACACTGAAATAGCAAAAACCCAAATTGTTATAAAGAAAAAAGGTTAACATTAATAGGGGTGCCCAAACTTTTTCATGTGACTGTACATATAGATACTATGTGATAGCTGATCTTGCATTTTTGACTGCAGATTTGCTTTAAATAATTTGTATCTTTCACACCTGTTGGTGTTTCCCCTGTCAGCATGAAGCCCCCTCCCATGATTCATCATTAAACTTTGTGCCACCCGGCATCCTGTGCCCCATCCAAGATCTCGGCAGCTTGTTAATTCTGCACAGATGTGAGCCGAGATGATGACACGTTACGACTACTGTGCCTGAGCGGGGCTGATGAATGAGCCGCACCTAACCCTGGACTCGTCCTCTATGTAATAGTCGTTCAGAAAAAAAAATCATAAGTACCAAAGCCAAATGTTCTACCCCTATAGAGCTGTGGATAGATGTTACTGTTTTTTAAGAAGGAGTACTCTGGTGATGGACGGATGTTGACCTTGCTTTAGGGAAGATCATAAATCTTCCTGGAACTGAAAGGTTCTGGCAGCGCGCATTGCAGAGAAGAGGACAGGATGTGAGATATTTTTATTTTGTATTTTTGGTTTTGTGCATGAGAAGGCAGCCTGGGGAATCGCAATTATGATCTCATAGTAGCCAAGAAGAAAATAGTCCAACTGTGGGTCAATACGAGGGTAAAAAGGGACCTCCACGTCTTCACACATTCTGATTCATATTAATAGAATGCATTGATAAAGTTTGGAATGCAGATTTCTAATACAATGTTCCAAATTCCAAATCCCCCTAAATATAAAGTCAAATGTTGCATTTAGTTTCTGCTTGTAGCCACCACTAGGGGGAGTCTATTGCATACAGATGCAGCAATCTCCTAAGCTCCCTCTAGTGGTGGTTTTTAAAATCAAGAATTGTTTTAGTTTACTGGCAAAAAATCCTGTGGCGGAAAAGCCTTTGAGTCCCGTCAGGTCCCAGAGTATGGGTCAACTTCTACCTCTTCACCCGCTATAGTTATGTCTCTACATTTTAATAGAGTTTTTTAATAAACACATGAGAAAAATTATTTAAGCCCAAAATTTAGATAACTTTCATGTGCTATCCAGATCCGCACATCTACTACGGTGTTGGACCCTGTTCACATTGCAGAGTCCAACAGGCAACCTGGTCTCTCTTAAGTGCTCAGCTCTACCGGGCGTCGGCTGAGTTGTTTTCACTGCTCCCAGCTGTGCAGGAGTTAATCCTTTTTGGAAAAGTGTGCAACTCTTCTGGGAGCCGGGTTGCTGATTACCTTCCACAGCTGGTCTTTTCCTATTTAAGGCTGGGGACCATATTAGGAGACCACCGAAGATAGCTTCAGCGATCCCAGTCTCAGTAGTTGACCAATTCATGGTGAACTACAGTTGCTTTTTGTTGTGAACGTTCCCCTGTTTTGAGATTAGTCCCAACCCTATTCTTTATTCCCTGGTACACATATAGTCTCTAATTTTTGTGTGAGTGCAGTGTGTACGAGTTTTTGTTCTCCCTTGTCTATGTCTTTTCTGTGGGGTATGGTTGTTGGGTTTCTTGCCCCTTCCAGAGTGGGGAGAATAAGATCAGGGCTTGGACAGGAGTCAGGGTCACGCTGGGAGCTCGGACCTGGCTACCATCAGGCCTACCTCCGAAATAAGGGACAATGCAGGGTCTCGAGTCTGAAGGCCAGTTTAGGAACCCCTACACACTCCGTGACAGTAACCCATTCATGCACAATAAGTGACTGATTCTTGGACCATACGTGTTGTGAATACATTTTTCAGTTTGGGGCTCCCTCTTGTGGTCAGTGCTGGCGGTGCAGTTGACTTGTTGAATGGGAGCCAGACACCTGTGGAGGACTGGCAATCAGGTCATTCAGATTGGGCCTATATAACTGAGTAGTTTTTTTCCTGGTCCTTGCCGGTGCTCAATGTATCTCCTGTGTGCTAAGGACATTCTGAAACCAGCCCTTCTCTCTACCAGAACTCCTCTCAGATAAGTGGGTCTTTGTACCTCTCCTTATTGTTTCCACTTTCTTGTAGTTTTTTTTCAGTTTTGATACTAATCCTTGATTCCTGATTTTTGTCTGTGTGGAGTTCTTGGTGGAGTTGGATCATTCTCTGCTGGAAATGTCTGTCTACCTAGCTCCATGTTCTGCTATGTATTGTGTTTTGTCATGCTTGGTATTAAAATTCAGTCCCTCATCTATATTAGTGTTTTTTGGATCCCAGTAACACCAGTGTACTGATTTAGTGGGGGAGAGCCTATGTGGGCTCAGGGATTTTCCATATCAGGAGTGCTGAGATTTGTTAGGGTTTTTACGGCTGCAGACAGTGCTCCTTCCTATCTTTTCCTATACAGATAGTTTGGCCCTCATCTTTGGTGAATCTGTTTTCTAGCTATGTATTGTGTTTTCCTATATCACCGTAGTCTTTACATGTGGGGGGGGGCTAACTATATCTTTGGGGATTGCTCCGAGGCAGATTAGCTGTTCTTATATTTCTCTGTGTAAGAATATTTAGTTCTTCGGCTGTGTCGTGGCGACTAGGTCATCGTAGGCACGCCCCACGGCTACATCTAGTTGTGTGTCAGTGTTACAGTATTGCATTCTGTTAAGGTTCCAGCCACTCTGGTTACTTTTTGGGTTTCCGCATTTTTTCTGATCCTCCTCGGTCATTGAATCATAACACATACCATTCCATTATGCAAAATTAAGGATCTACTTTAGAATGTTACAAAATTACATAATTCCCAACTTCTAATTAAATTAAAACCATTTTTCAGAATTGTACATTTTTTCATCTTTCTTCCTAAATCAGCACCATGCCTGTCTAGAGGTTGTGTGTAATACAAACAAAAGGATATAGCAGCACTCTGTAGGTGCCAAGATATATGCAAACATAAAATATATGAAATTCCAACTGCATTAATGCTATATAGAAATAAAGGATCACCTTGCCGCGGTTGATGGGCACATAAGAATTGGCCAATTTTTAGACTAAGAACCTTCATTTTTCTAAGTATATTCTATATATAACATTAAAGCAGTTTAAAGTTCATATATTCTATATTTGCGTATGTCGTGGCGATTACAGAGTGCTGCTGTATCCCTTTATTTGCGTCTCAAGCAGTTATAGCAGCTGGCACTTGTTCACACTTGCTATGTATTATTTGGGGATGCAGTTTTTTTGTTTTTTTGCAGGTTGTGTGTAATATAGCAACTTTCTGTTCAACGGAGCTCGGCAACAATTCCAGAAGACAATAATTCTGACAGAAATCAGCCATGTTTTTGCAAACTTGCACAACCCCTTAAATAATTAAAGGGCTTGTCCAATGAAAAAAAAAAAAAGGAACTTTTATCCCTTTGAAAATGGTTCAGTAAGATGGATGCTCCATTCATAAAAAAAGAATAGGCCAAGTACTAGCACATGGCGGCCAACTAGTGAATGAATGGAGCATTGGGCGGTTGAGGAGGACCAACTAATAGGGATAAAAGTGCCCCGTTCTTCTGATGGGGGCCATTCCCAGCCATCAGACACCACCAACTAATAAGTTATCACTTATCCTGAGAATAAGTAATTACTTCTTTTCACCGGACAACCCCTTTAAATAAACTACAGTCGGGATATCCCTTTAATTCTGCATGACTTTGGTGGAAAAGACCATGAAGTTCCCGGATGAAAGCTATGACTGTATCAGACAATAGAGCTTTATAATTCCACTAAGATTCATTTCCAAAGAAAGCAGAGCCGATTTCCTTCCACATCTAACGCATTCTGCAAATAACTCCACTTTACTTGTGCCCCAATTTATTACCGGAGAATGCACGAATCATTACCTAAATAAACTTGTTTCACCAGAGCAGCAAAGTGCTCATATTCACCTCATAAGTCGTAGATTTTACGCTCACTTGTTAAATGGTTCCCACTTGGATTTAATTAAACATTTGGCCCAGTACATGGGTGTTTCCAAATTGGCAAAAATGTATATTGCATAATTCTATGCGCCCCGTCATAAATACGCTGTCATGTAAACTGTAATAGACTGTGGAATGTTCCGCGTGCTCGCCGGTGCGGTGATGCTGGAGTAAACCTCGTGTTTACCGATTCACAAAGAGCCTTTCAGAGACTTCTCACGAGATTATCGGACAAAGTTTTTTTTATTCTATGGATTTGAAGAAAAACATTTCCCATAAGATGAAAAAACTTCTTATAGAACATGGCGTGAGATACAGCGCAATGGTATCTTATAGTTTAGGGGTCTTTCTTATGGGGATAGACACCGTAAGTGATTCCGTAGACTCTGAGCACCTGGTCTGAATCAACTGAGAAAAATTTCTGAGATTCTTAAAACTTCTTCTATTTCTTTTTTAAGGACAAGTAGAGCTTCATTGTGTAGGGTAGTGGTGGATATCGGAGACTCTATGGAGGCGGCAATGAAGCCATAGACACTGTTTGCTTTGTAGTTGTCTCCATTAGGGATGGTGTGATAACTCAGAGTTTACCCATTTGTGTGGAGGGTGAACGGTTCTAAATTAGGCCAGACGTATGGGTCCTTTGTTTGTTAAATCAAGAGAAGTTAGACATTGTCTCTTGCCAGACTGATCGAAGCTCTGTTGTCTGTAAATGTGTATTCCCTCAGCACTTCTGACTACAAAATTCAGAGGAAAATTATGCAGTTGGATTGAACTTGTGACCAATGAGAGCAGCCATCTCCATCAATCCTGGAAGAGAACTGAGTGGTATAAAAGGACCTTGCTTCTATCACCAGGTATAGATTCTACATGACCTCAGTTGAGAAGCTTTGGTTAAAGCTGGGGGAATTGCAGAACTGCTTCACTTGGGATATTCTACATGTTCTCCACTAACAAGCTGTGGTACCAGCTGTGAGGGATCACAGAACTGCTTCAAGATTCATTCTACAGAAATTCAGCCTAGGATCCATGGTTCCAGCTGAAGGTTTGCAGAATTGCTTCACTGCCAACAAATTCGTTTGAAGAACCCAGGTTGGGACTACTGACTCAGCCTCCTATGTATCTTGCTGTGCTCAGTCAGCTTCCTAAGCTTGCCCGCTATTTCTTTTCAGTGGGTGCCCACCAAAAGTGGAGATCTGCTGGACTGGGATAGTTGGTCCTGGAAGCCCCAAAGTCATGAAGACTCTAATCCCTGGCGGGCCAGCGGAAGGGTGAGATTCTGTCACTTGTACCATCTTGTGTTTTGCTGGAAATGTACAATATATTTCTGCCTGTTGGTGAAAAAATAGTCTTACCAATGTGAGGTTCGCTCACCCTATGTTGTCTTAGTAGTGTCTTGCCCATGGGAAAGGAATGGGAATGTTCAGTGTGATTAATACTGGTCCATGCAATCTTTCTGAAGAGAGCCAGGCCAGCGGACGAGACCACCCACTGACCCTCGTGTCTTCACAGATGGTATTCTCCCTAGAAGCATGTAAGAGGGTTTGATGAAGAGGACCATGTTCAGGAGAGGCAGAGCCACGGAACTGAGGGCCAATGCCCACTTATCAGAGCAGAGTATGCCACGTTCTGCTGCTGAGGTGGGCTGAGAAAGGAAACGTAAGAGGGAATATTGGCACACTGGGAGAGTTTGGCCTGTACCGATGTGGTTTGCACAGTCTCTTTTCTGGATGCAAATTGTCTATATAGGCTGGGTCTATAAGAAAACTAAGTAGCCTATAACCCCGAGACGCTCAGTTAGAAACCTAAAAAGTTGCAACTCTATGATTTGGTGTTTCTGGACCTCCACTGACTTTATGAACCAACACTTGACTGCTGGTAATATTGGGTTTAATGTTCTGGGAACCATTTTCAGCCTAAAATCTGTATTGTTGGCAAGTACAAGCCAAGACTCCCTGGTGTAAAAGAGTTTTACCCAAGACTATAACCTACAGCTTGGTGTGTATTAGATTATACACTGTTATGATAATGTTCCTCTTGCTGCTGGTAACCACCAAGCTCTATGCCTCTAATCTGAAGTGTAATCGCCAGGATCTGTGCCTTACCGCTGGTAGAGATGAGCAAATCATTTGAAGTTCACATTTGAAAGCTTTGCCAAATTTATCCCCAAAATTTAATTTGTTGTAAATTGATTTGTCACAAATAAAATGTACTGTAAAAACTCTGATCACCCGGAAGCGACATGTATAGCTTTCCTAAGACTGTATTGAACCCCTTCAAAGCTTTTCAATAGATTACTTCCAGGATTGGTTTAACAATGAGCCCTAAGAATATGTCTATCCACTCCAAAATGTAACTACAAAGTTCTATACCTTAACTCCGATGTGTAACCACCAAGACTTGTGCCTCAATTAGGATAAGTAACTCTCAAGTTATGTGCCTCAACGCTGATGTGTAACCACCAAGGTCTGTCCATTAATTCCTATGTGTAACCAACAAGCTGGATGCCTCAACTATGCTGTGTAATCACAAGTTATATGCCTCAACTATAATGTGTAGCCATCAAGTTCTGTGCCTTAATTTTGATGTTCTACCACTAAGCTATGTGCCTCAACTATGTAACTTCGAAGCTCTGTGCCTCAACTCCTTAGTGTAACCGCCAAGTTATCTGCCTCAATCTTGATGTTGTAAACACCAAGTTGTGTGCTTCAATTCCAATGTGTCACCACCAAGCTGTATGCCTCAGTTCACCTGTGTAACTGCCAAGCTCTGTGACTCAAATCAGATTTGTAACTGCCAAGCGCTGTGCCTCAATTTTGATATATCACCAGGCTATATGCCTCAATTCTGTTGTGTAACCACAAGTTATATGCCTTGACTATGATGCGTAACCATCAAGTTCTGTGCCTTAATTTCGATGTGCTAGCACTAAGCTATGTGCCTCAACTATGTAACTTCCAAGCTCTATGCCTCAACTCCTTAGTGTAACCGCCAAGTTATCTGCCTCAATCATGATGTTGTAAACCCCAAGTTATGTGCCTTAGTTCCAATGTGTCACCACCAAGCTGTATGCCTTAGTTCAGTTGTGTAACTACCAAGCTCTGAATCAACTCAGATTTGTAACTGCCACGTTCTGTACCTCAATTTTGATATTTTATCATCAAGCTGTGTTCCTCAATTCTGTTGTGTAACCACAAATTATATGCCTCAACTATTATGTGTAACCATCAAGTACTGTGCCTCAATTTCCATGTGTTACCGCTAAGCTGTGTCCCTCAACTATGTAACTTCCAAGCTCTCTGCCTCAACTCTGTAGCGTAACCGCCAAGTTGTGTGCCTAAACTTTGAAAGTTAAATACCATATACTGATATTTTAGTTGTGCTGAAAAGTTTACACACCCCGGCAGATTTTTTTCTTTCTTGGCCTTTTTTTCAGAGAATATGAATGATAACACACAATCTTTTTTCCACTCATGGTTAATGGTCGGGTGAAGCCATTTATTGTCATCTACTGTGTTATCTCTTTTAAATCATAATGACAACCAAAAACATCCATATGACCCTGATCAAATGTTCACATACCCTTGATAACATGCACAGAAGTTGACACAAATGGGTGTGAATGGCTAATAGAGGTAACATCCTCACCTGTGACCTGTTTGCTTGTAATCTGTGTGTGCATAAAAGCTGAGTGAGTTTCTGGGATCCAGACAGACTCTTGCATCTTTCATCCAGCCACTGACGTTTCTGGATTGTGAGTCATGGGGAAAGCAAAAGAATTGTCAATGGATCTATGGGAAAAGATAGTTGAACTGTGTAAAACAGGAAAGGGATACAAAAAGGAATTGATAATGCAAGTCAGCAATGTCCAAACTGTGACTAACAAATGGAAAATCAGGGGCTCTGTAAAAACCAAACCATGATCAGGTAGACCAACAAAAATTTTGGCCACAACTGCCAGGAAAATGTTTCCGGATACAAAGAAAAACCCAGAAATAACATCAGCTGAAATACAGGTCTCACTGAAAACTAGCGGTGTGGTTTTTTCAAGATGCACAATAAGGTGGCACTTAAAGAAAAATGGGCTGCATGGTTGAGGTGCCAGAAGAAAGCCATTACTGTGGAAATGACACAAAGTATCTCAGCTACAATACGCCAAACAGCAAACAGACAAGCCTCCAAACTTCTGGAACAAGGTAATTTGGAGTGATGAGACCAAAATCAAACTTTTTGGCCACAACCATAAACTTTACATTTGGAGAGATGTCAACAAGGCCTATGACAAAAGGAACACCATTCTTACTGTAAAGCATGGAGGTGGAACATTGATGATGTGGTGATGTGTGAGCTACAAACTCACAGGAAACTTGGTCAAAGTTGAAGGAAAGATGAATGCAGCACGTAATCAGCAAATACTGGAGGCAAATTTGCACTCATCAGCCCGAAAGCTGCATATGGGACGTACTTGGAAGTTCCAACATGACAAAGATCCAAAACACAAGGCCAAGTCGACCTGTCATTGGCTACAGCAGAGCAAAGTGAAGGTTCTGGAGTGGCCATCTCAGTCTCCTGACCTCAATATCATTGAGCCACTCTGGGGAGAACTCAAGCACGCAGTTCATGCAAGAAAGCCCAGGAATTTACATAAACTGTAGACTTTCTGCCAAGAAGAATGGGCAGCTTTACCATCTGACCAAGAAGAATGGGCAGCTTTACCATCTGACCAAGAAGAATGGGCAGCTTTACCATCTGACCAAGAAGAATGGGCAGCTTCACCATCTGATCAAATAAAGAGCCTCATCCACAACTACCACAAAAGACTTCAATCTGTCATTGATGTTAGAGGGGGCAATACACGGTATTAAGCACTGGGGTGTGTGAACTTTTGATCAGGGTCATTTTGACGTTTTTGGTTGACATTTATGATTTAAACAGAGAAAATGCAGTAGATACAATAAATGACTTTACCCAACCACTAACCATGAGTGGGAAAAAAAGATTGTGTTCTCATTCATATTCTGTGTAAAAAGGCCAAGAAAGCAGAAAATCTGGGTGTGTAAACTTTTGAGCCCAACTGTATATTGCTGATATGTCGGCATTACTTTTACAGAAGTGAGAACACTCATGTATGTTTAGATTGCTTATTATGGTGACGGGAATTTAAAAAAAATCTAAAAAAAAAATCTAAAAAGTCTAGACTTTTGCAAAAAAAAATATAAATATTTGCAAAAAAACAACCTCCAAAACAATTGATAGAATGGATGACTGTGGACGATGCCGGTGACTCTCGGTGGAGTGGATCTCTTTTGATTTTTGCACTGTTGCTTCAGATGTAATTCTAGTCATATTTCTACGCCGCGAGCTTCGTCGACGGAGGATGTATTTCAATATTGGCGATGTAAGATGATCTAGTGTTAGCAAGGTCTGCAAAAAAGTCGCTCCAAGGGAAGAGGTGCCAGGAAGCCTCCGCGGGATATCTTCTAAATAAAACAAATTCTGTGTTGCAAAACGTGGCTGGTTCTGAATCCGAAGCATCACAGGGCGGCCGAGCAGCTGGCACCGAGCGTTATTAAATGTTTCTTGTAGGAATGTGTTGACCCTGAAGATGCGGTTTTATTTTTATATTGGCCACCTGCTCCCGGCCACTTCTCTTACTATAAACTTTAATTGAAATGCTCAGCCTCTGCTTTTATTTGACAGCTGCTCGGTACCACGGATGACATCTGTTCTTCGGACGTAGCAGAGCCGAGTTTGTCGTTTGCCCCCAACCCATCATGATTCCATCGCAGCGTGTTATCTGGTGAACTTGTGCCAATAAAATCCTCCTTTTCCACGGAGAAGGAAAGCAAATAACTTTTTAGACTAAGGAGTCAATGGAATCATGTGACCATCATGGTACAAAAGGCGACCATCAAGTGGTTAAAAGCAACAAACAATGAGGTCTACATTTTATTGCTGATGTTAAATAACCATTTTTTTTTGTTAATAGATCCCTGGCCTAAAAGAGTTTTCCACATCTTTTGGTCTTCTTATACTGGATCTAAAAAAAAAAAATAATACATACAAAAAAATAAAATATATAAAATAAATAATAAATAAATAAATAATATGCATATTTGGCCCTGGCCTAAAAGAGTTTTCCACCTCTTTTGGTCTTCTTATACTGGATCTAAAAAAAAAAATAATACATACAAAAAAATAAAATATATAAAATAAATAATAAATAAATAAATAATATGCATATTTGGCCCTGGCCTAAAAGAGTTTTCCACCTCTTTTGGTCTTCTTATACTGGATCTAAAAAAAAAAATAATACATACAAAAAAATAAAATATATAAAATAAATAATAAATAAATAAATAAATAATATGCATATTTGGCCCTGGCCTAAAAGAGTTTTCCACCTCTTTTGGTCTTCTTATACTGGATCTAAAAAAAAAAAATAATACATACAAAAAAATAAAATATATAAAATAAATAATAAATAAATAAATAAATAATATGCATATTTGGCCCTGGCCTAAAAGAGTTTTCCACCTCTTTTGGTCTTCTTATACTGGATCTAAAAAAAAAAAATAATACATACAAAAAAATAAAATATATAAAATAAATAATAAATAAATAAATAATATGCATATTTGGCCCTGGCCTAAAAGAGTTTTCCACCTCTTTTGGTCTTCTTATACTGGATCTAAAAAAAAAAAATAATACATACAAAAAAATAAAATATATAAAATAAATAATAAATAAATAAATAATATGCATATTTGGCCCTGGCCTAAAAGAGTTTTCCACCTCTTTTGGTCTTCTTATACTGGATCTAAAAAAAAAAAATAATACATACAAAAAAATAAAATATATAAAATAAATAATAAATAAATAAATAATATGCATATTTGGCCCTGGCCTAAAAGAGTTTTCCACATCTTTTGGTCTTCTTATACTGGATCTAAAAAAAAAAATAATACATACAAAAAAATAAAATATATAAAATAAATAATAAATAAATAAATAAATAAATAAATAATATGCATATTTGGCCCTGGCCTAAAAGAGTTTTCCACCTCTTTTGGTCTTCTTATACTGGATCTAAAAAAAAAAAAAAATAATACATACAAAAAAATAAAATATATAAAATAAATAATAAATAAATAAATAATATGCATATTTGGCCCTGGCCTAAAAGAGTTTTTCACCTCTTTTGGTCTTCTTATACTGGATCTAAAAAAAAAAATAATACATACAAAAAAATAAAATATATAAAATAAATAATAAATAAATAAATAAATAATATGCATATTTGGCCCTGGCCTAAAAGAGTTTTCCACCTCTTTTGGTCTTCTTATACTGGATCTAAAAAAAAAAAATAATACATACAAAAAAATAAAATATATAAAATAAATAAATAAATAAATAAATAATATGCATATTTGGCCCTGGCCTAAAAGAGTTTTCCACCTCTTTTGGTCTTCTTATACTGGATCTAAAAAAAAAAAATAATACATACAAAAAAATAAAATATATAAAATAAATACTAAATAAATAAATAATATGCATATTTGGCCCTGGCCTAAAAGAGTTTTCCACCTCTTTTGGTCTTCTTATACTGGATCTAAAAAAAAAAAATAATACATACAAAAAAATAAAATATATAAAATAAATAATAAATAAATAAATAAATAAATAATATGCATATATTGTCTACAATGTCCCCATAAGAAAGAAAAAGAAAAAGAACTCGACTATCCCTTTAAGAAGATTGTGATGACAGCAAAAAAATGAATGACTTTCAGCTTTGGAGCATCATTGATTTTCATTGGTGCGGATTAATGCTTTAGTGACATTTATAGGGGCTATCTTCAGAATTCCCACTGTATAATAAGATGATGTCATAGCCTGAAGTCCTTCTTAAGCGAAAGGCAAGGTGGAGATGGTGACCCCTGACCAAACTTACTACTGGGCTCTGGGTTCCCTCATCACCCTAGATAGGTTCTGCACCGAGCAGGATACCTGACCCTGGCTGACCCTGAATTAGACCCTAGCTAGGGAGCGGATGGGAGGAGCACTTAGTCAACCCCACTAAGCTCTAAAGAACACACAGGGAAAACACACGGGGAAAGTAAATGAACAACTTATCTCCAGATGAGAGGAACTGCAACAACCACAAAGATTCTCCAGATGTATGCAAACCACCTGCTTCAAGAGTAAAAGAGCTATCACCAGCACTGAGTAATAGAAAGTGAAGATATATAATGACACAAGGGAAGTCTTGATGAAAAGCAGCTGAAAGTGTCCTAAACAGAAAAAGATGAAAACCAAGCAGAAATAATAGAAGGTCAGGAAGCGTTTCGCGCAGCCAAACAATGTGACCTTCTATTGCTGGACACCACAGGACTGTCTGAAACTCATGACAGACTCATGTCTGGTTTGGCTAATAACTTTAGTCATGCTGCAAGGCTTATTAAAGAGTCAGCTATTGGTGTATTAGTTACCTACCTCCTACAGGTGGCGCTAAGGACAATATTCTTTATGAAGGAGAGGTAATTTTCATACTTTTTTTTCTTTTTCAGGAAGTACTGCCTGGCATGTAAGACTCCCTACACTAACCTGTCTGATTCGGCTAATATCTTTATTCCTGTTGCAGGGTTCGGTCAATATTGATGTATTAGTTACCCACCTCCAATAGGTGGCACTATAGACAGTATTCTTTATGAAGGAGAGGTAATTTGCATATCTTTTTTTTTCCAGGGAGCATTGCGTGGCCTGTAAGACTCCCTACACTAACTAGTTTGGCTAATATATTTATTCATGTTGCAAAGCTCATTAAAGGGTCAGATATGGATGTATTAGTTACCTACCTCCCATAGGTGGCGCTAGAGACAATATTCTTTATGAAGGAGAGGTCATTTGAATACCCTTTTTTCTTCTTCAAGAAGCATTGCCTGGCCTGTAAGACTCCCTACACTAACATGTCTGATTTGGCTAATATCTTCCTTCCTGTTGCAAGGTTGGGTCAGTATTGATATATTAGTCGCCTACTTCCCATAGGTGGCGCTAGAGACAATATTCTTTATGAAGGAATGAAAAAGAGGTAATTTGCATACCTTTTTTTTCCAAGGAGCATTGGCCTGTAAGACTCCTTACACTAACTAGTATGGTTAATAACTTTATTCATGTTGAAGAACATCAATTACTGACTCTTTAATGAGTTCTTCAACATGAATAAATTTATTAACCATAGTTAATAGGCAGTATTCTTTATGCAGGAGAGGTAATTTGCAGACCTTTTTTTATTAAAGGAGCATTGCCTGGCCTGTAAGACTCCTTACACCCGAGTAGTTGGTCTCCCCAAGGTGAAACAATATCTCCAAAAATCTATTTAAAATTTATTTTCCTAATTTTACTCTTTTTTTTGTACTTTTTGTAAAATAGGGGAAATATGTTTTTGCATATATATATATATATATATATATATATATATATATGGTTAGGTGTAATTGTTACCACTGCAAAACTGTAAAAAATGTGAAAAAATGTCATTTCATCTGCAACAAGACCCTAGGAAAGGGCACTTCTTTAACCCCTGCATTGTCTGGTGACTTGGTTGCATATCCAGGTATGGACAGGCTGTAGGATCTGCAGTGGGAAATGATGGACCTGGATCCTCGGGCCACAGAGTGGGCCACGTATGCCACATATTACGCCACCGATATTCTCAAAAGCACAGGACAGGTCATGGCCCTTTTATCGTATTTGTCTTGGGCCTGACTATCCCCCCCTGTTGGCTTTTCATCTATGGGAAATACAGTTAGGTCCAGAAATCTTTGGCCAGTGACACAATTTTGGCGAGTTGGGCTCTGCATGCCACCACATTGGATTTGAAATGAAACCTCTACAACAGAATTCAAGTGCAGATTGTAACGTTTAATTTGAAGGTTTGAACAAAAATATCTGATAGAAATTGTAGGAATTGTCACATTTCTTTACAAACACTCCACATTTTAGGAGGTCAAAAGTAATTGGACAAATAAACCAAACCCAAACAAAATATTTTTATTTTCAATGTTTTGTTGCGAATCCTTTGGAGGCAATCACTGCCTTAAGTCTGGAACCCATGGACATCACCAAACGCTGGGTTTCCTCCTTCTTAATGCTTTGCCAGGCCTTTACAGCCGCAGCCTTCAGGTCTTGCTTGTTTGTGGGTCTTTCCGTCTTAAGTCTGGATTTGAGCAAGTGAAATGCATGCTCAATTGGGTTAAGATCTGGTGATTGACTTGGCCATTGCAGAATGTTCCACTTTTTTGCACTCATGAACTCCTGGGTAGCTTTGGCTGTATGCTTGGGGTCATTGTCCATCTGTACTATGAAGCGCCGTCCGATCAACTTTGCGGCATTTGGCTGAATCTGGGCTGAAAGTATATCCCGGTACACTTCAGAATTCATCCGGCTACTCTTGTCTGCTGTTATGTCATCAATAAACACAAGTGACCCAGTGCCATTGAAAGCCATGCATGCCCATGCCATCACGTTGCCTCCACCATGTTTTACAGAGGATGTGGTGTGCCTTGGATCATGTGCCGTTCCCTTTCTTCTCCACACTTTTTTCTTCCCATCATTCTGGTACAGGTTGATCTTTGTCTCATCTGTCCATAGAATACTTTTCCAGAACTGAGCTGGCTTCATGAGGTGTTTTTCAGCAAATGTAACTCTGGCCTGTCTATTTTTGGAATTGATGAATGGTTTGCATCTAGATGTGAACCCTTTGTATTTACTTTCATGGAGTCTTCTCTTTACTGGTGACTTAGAGACAGATACACCTACTTCACTGAGAGTGTTCTGGACTTCAGTTGATGTTGTGAACGGGTTCTTCACCAAAGAAAGTATGCGGCGATCATCCACCACTGTTGTCATCCGTGGACGCCCAGGCCTTTTTGAGTTCCCAAGCTCACCAGTCAATTCCTTTTTTCTCAGAATGTACGCGACTGTTGATTTTGCTACTCCAAGCATGTCTGCTATCTCTCTGATGGATTTTTTCTTTTTTTTCAGCCTCAGGATGTTCTGCTTCACCTCAATTGAGAGTTCCTTAGACCGCATGTTGTCTGGTCACAGCAACAGCTTCCAAATGCAAAACCACACACCTGTAATCAACCCCAGACCTTTTAACTACTTCATTGATTACAGGTTAATGAGGGAGACGCCTTCAGAGTTAATTGCAGCCCTTAGAGTCCCTTGTCCAATTACTTTTGGTCCCTTGAAAAAGAGGAGGCTATGCATTACAGAGCTATGATTCCTAAACCCTTTCTCCGATTTGGATGTGAAAACTCTCATATTGCAGCTGGGAGTGTGCACTTTCAGCCCATATTATATATAGAATTGTATTTCTGAACATGTTTTTGTAAACAGCTAAAATAACAAAACTTGTGTCACTGTCCAAATATTTCTGGACCTAACTGTATATGAGCAATAAGGTTTCCTTCATTTAAAGGGCTCCCAATGTTAAAGGTGTATTTATAGACTTATATACTAAAAACCTATTTTTGGAATATCAGATCAGCAGTAATCTGAATCCCTGTGCCCTCACCGACTGGGCGCAACCAGTATAGTTGGGCCACCACAGCGCTATACACTGTCTAGTGGACGTTCTTGGGTACTGCAGGCCAGATCAAATTGACCTGAAAAAGAGCTGCAGTACCTGAGAATGGCCACTGCACAGTTTATGGCACTGTTGTACTCATGTAGGACCTGAGAACAGCTGATCATCAGAACTTCTTATAGGCCATTAATATCACAGTCCCAACCATTGAAGAAAAAAAAAACTGGGAAAAAATTTTAGAGTACTTTTTATGCTTTAGGTTGCGATTCTGGCTGACTTTTCTTGCTTTTTCGTTATTTTTTACATATATTCAAAAATTCAGAATTTTCTTTTTTTATATTTGAGTTTAAACTAAAATGATTTTTCTGGGTCAGGAGTCCAGGGTTCAGGGTCAGGTAGTTACACAGCTCGGATATTACATGGCTGCGAGGAGCAGAACCATTTGTCATGTGTAACGCATCGGGCCAGAAGAAAAAAACCATAAAAGTCAGCCACCTGCTGAAAACTTTGTTTGTTCACCTTGGAAAAATCATACTAAAGCTGAAATAATACAGTTACCCATATATATATATACAGTACTGACCAAAAGTTTGGACACACCTTCTCATTCAAAGAGTTTTGTTTATTTTTATGACTCTGAAAATTGTAGATTCACATTGAAGGCATCAAAACTATGAATTATCACATGTGGAATGGAATACTTAACAAAAAAGTGTGAAACAACTGAAAATATGTCTTATATTCTAGGTTCTTCAGAGTAGCCCCCTTTTGCTTTGATTAGTGCTTTGCACACTCTTGGCATTCTCTTGATGAGCTTCAACAGGTCGTCACCGGAAATGGTTTTCCAACAGTCTTGAAGGAGTTCCCAGGGATGCTTAGCACTTGTTGGCCCTTTTGCCTTCACTCTGCGGTCCAGCTCACCCCAAACCATCTCGATTGGGTTCAGGTCTGGTGACTGTGGAGGCCAGGTCATCTGGCGTAGCACCCCATCACTCTCCTTCTTAGTCAAATAGCCCTTACACAGCCTGGAGGTGTGTTTGGGGTCATTGTCCTGTTGAAAAATAAATGATGGTCCAACTAAATGCAAACCGGATGGAATAGCACGCCGCTGCAAGATGCTGTGGTAGCCATGCTGGTTCTGTATGCCTTCAATATTGAATAAATCCCCAACAGTGTCACCAGCAAAGCACCCCCACATCATCACACCTCCTCCTCCATGCTTCACGGTGGGAACCAGCCATGTAGAGTCCATCCGTTCACCTTTTCTACAAAGACACGGTGGTTGGATCCAAAGATCTCAAATTTGGATTCATCAGACCAAAGCACAGATTTCCACTGGTCTAATGTCCATTCCTTGTGTTCTTTAGCCCAAACAAGTCTCTTCTGCTTGTTGCCTGTCCTTAGCAGTGGTTTCCTAGCAGCTATTTTACCATGAAGGCTGCTGCACAAAGTCTCCTCTTAACAGTTGTTCTAGAGATGTGTCTGCTGCTAGAACTCTGTGTGGCATTGACCTGGTCTCTAATCTGAGCTGCTGTTAACCTGTGATTTCTGAGGCTGGTGACTCAGATAAACTTATACTCCGCAGCAGAGGTGACTCTTTCCTGGGGTGGTCCTCATGTGAGCCAGTTTCTTTGTAGCGTTTGATGTTTTTTGCCACTGCACTTGGGGACACTTTCAAAGTTTTCCTAATTTTTCAGACTGACTGACCTTCATTTCTTAAAGTAATGATGGCCACTCGTTTTTCTTTACTTAGCTGCTTTTTTCTTGCCATAATACAAAGTCTAACAGTGTATTCAGTAGGACTATCAGCTGTGTATCCACCAGACTTCTGCATAACACGACTGATGGTCCCAACCCCATTTATAAGGCAAGAAACCCCACTTATTAAACCTGACAGGGCGCACCTGTGAAGTGAAGACCATTTCCGGTGACGACCTCTTGAAGCTCATCAAGAGAATGCCAAGAGTGTGCAAAGCAGTAATCAAAGCAAAAGGTGGCTACTTTGAAGAACCTGGAATATAAGACATATTTTCAGTTGTTTCACACTTTTTTGGTATTTCATTCCACATGTGATAATTCATAGTTTTGATGCCTTCAATGTGAATCTACAATTTTCAGAGTCATGAAAATAAAGAAAACTCTTTGAATAAGAAGGTGTGTCCAAACGTTTGGTCTGTACTGTACCATCCCCGTGGTGCATGGGGAATCTTGGAATTGTGCCCTATGTGAGTCAGGGGTGATGGCATGGTAATCCAGGATAGTCTGCTTTACAATGTTGTAATCCCGGTTCTGCTGTGAGTCAATGGTGTGATAAGCCTCTGCCAGGAATTCAGGAGTTCCACTACCAAACGCACCCAGCCAGAGTGGGGAACCTCCATCACAACACACTGCTGCTCAAAGTCCTTGAAGAACCCCTCCACATCTCTGGAAGCCTCCTCAAATGGCTTGAAGTCCTCCCAGGTAATCCGTACAGGCTCCCGGATCGCTGGGTTTACACTATGACTCAAATTACTCCCTCTGTCGCAGCTTCTAACCCCAGAGGATGAGTCTTCCTGCTTCTCTTGAAGTTTTCAGACAGACTGACTAATCTCCAGGTAAAACTGAGAGTTTAGGTGGATCCAAGGCCTCCTCCCCAGACTTAGGGTACCTTCACACTTAGCGATGCAGCAGCGATCCGACCAGCGATCTGACCTGGTCAGGATCGCTGCTGCATCGCTACATGGTCGCTGGTGAGCTGTCAAACAGGCAGATCTCACCAGCGACCACTGAACAGCCCCCAGCCAGCAGCGACGTGCAAGCGACGCTGCGCTTGCACGGAGCCGCCGACTGGAAGCTGCGGAGACTGGTAACTAAGGTAAACATGGGGTATGGTTACCCGATGTTTACATTAGTTACCAGCGCTGTGTGCAGAGAGCAGGGAGCCGCGCACACTGAGCGCTGGCTCCTTGCTCTCCTAGCTGCTGTACACATCGGGTTAATTAACCCGATGTGTAATGCAGCTACATGTGCAGAGAGCAAGGAGCCGCGCACACTGCTTAGCGCTGGCTCCTTGCTCTCCTAGCTGCTATACACATCGGGTTAATTAACCCGATGTGTACAGCAGCTACATGTGCAGAGAGCCGGAGCCGGCAGCACAGGCAGCGTGAGAGCTGCGGAGGCTGGTAACTAAGGTAAATATCGGGTAAGCACCTTGGTTACCCGATGTTTATCTTGGATACAGCTTACCTCAGCTGTCAGACGCCGGCTCCTGCTCCCTGCTCGCTTCATTTGTCGCTCTCTTGCTGTCACACACAGCGATCTGTGTGTCACAGCAGGAGAGCGGCTTTGAAGAAAACGAACCAGGGCTGTGTGTAACGAAAGCGATCTCGCAGCAGGGGCCAGATCGCTGCTCAGTGTCACACACAGCGAGATCGCTAATGAGGTCACTGCTGCGTCACAAAAAGCGTGACTCAGCAGCGATCTCGGCAGCGAGCTCGCTGTGTGTGAAGCACCCCTTAGTGACAAAAGCCCGGCAGGGGGTGATTACCTGCAAACAGGACAATGTACACACAAGGAATACAGAATGGACAAAGCAGCACACCTAAAATGCAAACCTACACAAAATTATACAAAACCCCCCATATTCCACCATCACAGTAACAATGTAACACAGATGTAAATGCACTTTGATAGCATCAGCAAGATAATAATTAATAGTAGCAATGTAACAGAGAAGTAAATGCAGTCTGTAGTCTACCAGCAGAATAATAGTTAATAGCAAAGATGAAACAGGCACCTAAATGCAATCTGGTACCTTCCATAGGGGCAATGGTTAATATGAGCAATCTAACAGAGATGTAAATGCACTTTGATAGCTTTGGCAAGACAATGGTTAATAGTAGCAATGTAACAGAGAAGTAAATGCAGTCTGTAATGTATCAGCAAGGTAATAGTTACTAGCAGAGTTGTAACAGGTACCTAAATGCAATCTGATATCTTCCAGAGGGACAATGGTTAATAGCAGCATTGTAACACAGATGTAAATGTATTTTGATAGCTTCAGCAAGACAGTGGTTAATAGTAACAATGTAACAGAGAAGTAAATGAAGTCTGTAATCTACCAGCGGGGTAATAGTTCATACAAGAGATGTAACAGGATAGTAAATTCAATCTGGTATATTCCAGAAGGGCAATGGTTAATCACAAGAGTTAAAGGAAGTATAGGCAAACATGGAAATACACTTGTTGTGATGTATTACTTCAAATGCAGAGTCCAGAAGTGAATAGTTGCAAGAAGTTGGTAACTTCTTTAAACATTTATTTAGGCAATGCCCCCACCTCTAATCTGCCCCTAGAGGGGCCATAGCTAGTTTTCCAGTTCTTGGCTACTTGAGACATTGTTGAAGAGTCAATGCTTCTGGGTTTCATCCTTTGGAGCTCTTCCACTGCTTATATTAGAGGGCAAACATTTATGCAAACAGTTCTTTACAATTTTACTATACATTATAGAAGGTATTACACAATACCAAACATTACAGGAATCTCCTCTCCCTATGGGCTTCCACCTGTAGGATGAAGGTGAAGCATTGCTATAGTCAACACTTTCTAGTAGACGTTAGTGCATATAGATTAGTGCCTTCACTGAATGGTAATTAGAGCTAACAGAGATACAATAAAAGGAAGGAAAAAAGTTGTCCTTAGTAATTTGGATATTACGCGGCACGGCTGGAGAGTGAACAATACCAAACAATCAGCCTCGTTACATAAACAGCGCATCGGGGGTGGTCTTCTCTATTGTACTTTTTGATGCTGCCAAAATATTTTGTTAAGCCATGCATTTCATCTGTTCTACTGAGAAGTTTTTCACACATGCTAAAAATACTATGGGAGCGTTCCTCCTGCCAGAACCAGCGGGGGACACCACGAGAACTTCACTTAACAGGAGATTATCAGCAAACCTTCTGGATGAATTGAGAAAGTTTATATAGAAATGAGACTTATTTTGTATTACACAATGGAAGTGCCCTGAAAGCTTCCAGGTCCTTTGAAACTTTTTTTTTATACATTTGTGTTCATTTTTAGTTTTGTAACTTGCAATCTTTAATAGGGATGAGCGGACCCGTGGAAGTTCAGGTGAGGCGGGTTTGGCTTTAGCTAAAAGTTTGGTTCGAGATACGTACTAGACCTGAACTTGACCCCGGACCGTAAACCCCATATAAGTCAATGGGGCCAGAACTTTGGCGCTGTAAAATGGATGTAGAATCATCATAGTAAAGACTGGAGGGCTGCAAAAGGAAGCAAAATAGGGGTAAGAGCAGGACAATTGTCCTGTAAACAAATATGGATAGGGAATAAATGACATGGGTCCTGTCTATTTTTGATTAATAGCGCATGTAAAGTAGACAGCTGGGCGCTGGATTTATCAGGCTGGGAAGGTCCATGGTTATTCGGCCCTTCCCAGCCTAAAAATCACGAAAAAGCTGTGGAAAAATAAGGCGCAATAGGGTCTTACCCGGTATGACAAAGGTGGTGAATGTCAAAAGGAACACTCACCTGGTAGGGTTGTGTCAGTCACAACCCCTTTGAAAGCATGTAGATAACGTGGAAGGCAGCGGTCCCGCAGCAAGGAATAGTTTCAAACCAGCCTAAAAATAGCAGCCTGCAGCAGCCCCAGAAGGAGCATTTTCCCTGGCTATTCCTGATTTTGCCCTGTTGTGATGGCAATCAGGATAATACTTTTGGGATTGATGTTAGCTGTAAATTGACAGCTGACATCAAGTCCTGGCGTTATTAGTGGAGAGACGTGTATCAGACACCCCTTTTACTAACCTGGTAAGTGTACAGGTAAAAAAAGTTTATTTGAATAAAGACTCCCCCGCACTTCCTCGTTGACCAATTTATTAATTAAAAAGAAATCCTGAAAGTTCTTCAGTAATCCAATAATGTAATGTCCCATGACGCCCATCGATTCCTATGGAGATTAGTTCAAAAAGCGTTCTCAGAACGAAGCTCCATAGGTCACTGCCGGTCATCGGCAGCCCGGAATTTCTCATGTGCGTGACCGAGAGTGACCTATAGAGCCTTTCAACAAACTTTATTAGCATACACACAGCACCTGAACTCCAAACTCAGACCTCATTAAGGCTGTGTGCACACACTGCAGATTTGGTGCAGAACTTTTCACACCAAAAAATGCACCAAAAACATGTGCATTTTGGTTCTTTTTTTGGTGCATTTTTTGTGTCATGCTTTTTTTTTTAATGAAGTCAATGTGTGGAAGGGCCTAAAATGTAGGAAAAAACGCACTAACAATTGACATGCTGCAGATTATTTTCTGCACCAAATCTGCAAGTAAAATGAAGCAACAAGCGCACAACATTCCAGAATTCTCATTGACTTTGCTGGCATGAAGAGAGACATGCAGATTTGGGCCACAAGCTGCACCAAAAAGGCATAAAAACCTCACCGTGCACACACAGCCTAAGAGTTAGGCTGGCCCACCAGGGTACCTGAAGTTTCTTTAAAGGGGCCATAACTATAACTTCCTTGACAACTGTTGGCTGGTGTTCTGGAGAGAGTCAGTTCATGAAGCAAAAAGGACACCACTGGAAATTTTGCAATGTGGCCAAGTAACAGGGTGAGAGTTTCTGTCACCCAGAAGTTTAGGGAAAATACTGATTTTTTTTTTATGTGCAGGGCTAAACTAATTTCCATTGTAACTGTCATGCTGTACAAAGGGCTGGTAAAAAGTAGTAAAGCGTATTCCCCACTAGGTGGCAGCAGAGTGAAGGAGAGTCAAAGTGACACTGTAATAGAAAGGAGGCTGAAGTACAGAAGAGTAACTTCAGCAGGCAGTTCACAGGCAAACCACCAGGGGGCAATTGAGTAGTCAAGAAGTCAGGGTCTTAGCCGGGAAGTCAAGTCACTGCAGAGCAAAACTATAACCAGCACTGGAATGCAGGTTTAGCGCTCAGATATAGTGTCTCCTGAAACCAGAACAAGGCCGATGGGAGTTAGTTAACCCCTGAAATGACCAGGCCGGGTCTTGGAAACTCTGGAGCGGGAAAAAAACGGTCCTGGATTATGACAGTAACATTTCATACAGATAGTATCTGATTTGTAGTGAAGATGCTGGACACTTGTCCAAAGTGATTTGTTCCACTGCATTTGCAGTGTATCTGTGGGGCAGGTTGCTTAGTGATTTTAATGCCCCCTTGAAAATTTGTATCAAAATGTTTTGTGTATGAGTTGTTATGAACTCACAGGGTAATGAGGAGGTGGACTCTTGAAAGAAATAGGTATGGCTGAGCATCATGGACTAGACGTCTTTGCAGATGACACGTGGATCATATGAGGAAAGTAAGATAAGCAGGAGGGAAACCATCAAAATGAGCAGGTAGATCAAAATAAGCCAGAGTGTGTGGATAGATATAAGTACAATACCAGTACAAAAAAATTGAATCTTTTGTCAGGAAAGAGGTTAATCATAGGAATGCAGTCTGGTATCTTCAGTCAGGGCAATGGTTCAACACGGGAGTAACTGATAAGTAAACATATTCTGCTATCCTCCAGCAAGGCAATGGTTAATAGCAGCGATGTAACAGATAAGTAAATACAGTTTGGTATCTTCCATCAAGGCAATGGTAAATCACAGGAACACAATGAATCATAGGTAAAATGGAAACATCCTTGAAGTTGCAATAAGTTGATAAATTGCTGAGATCTTGGTGTGAATACCTAAGTATTCTGGATTGAACTTGGAAATATCTCTGGTTGTAATATGGAAATCAGGAGAAGCTGGAGAGATGATAGACACATGGTTACAGCTGAGCCAAGAGAATTAGCAGCAAATCCTGATAAACTTAAGGCAACTGTGGGCAAAACGAGTTAATACCCAAGCACCAGCCTCTGTCAGGCCATGGCTTAGGGTGATGAGATTAGAGTTCACCAGGTTACCTGTAAAATGAGGCACAGGCTTCTGCAAACAAAGGCAGCCATAGGAGAAAGGAGCCAGAAGCTTGTGGCAGGACAGGTGAGTAACACAAGTATAAAGTGCCAGGTCATCATTTTAGACTTCTAAGGGGCTTCCTGACAACTGGGGATATACAAGTAATGGGGAGTCCTGTCTTAGCCATTAATAACTTTTTTCTTAAGAGGGCATGGTGGGCAAAATGGTGTTATGAGCCCATTAAAATATACAGTACTCACCAAACATTTAGACACACCTTCTCATCTCTAGAACAACTATTAAGAGGAGACTTTGTGCAGCAGCCTTCATGGTAAAATAGCTGCTAGGAAACCTCTGCTAAGGACAGGCAACAAGCAGAAGAGACTTGTTTGGGCTAAAGAACACAAGGAATGGACATTAGACCAGTGGAAATCTGTGCTTTATTCTGATGAGTCCAAATTTGAGATCTTTGGATCCAAGCACCATGTCTTTGTAGAAAAGGTGAATGGATGGACTCTACATGGCTGGATCCCACCGTGAAGCATGGAGGAGGAGGTGTGATGGTGTGGGGGGGCTTTGCTGGTGACACTGTTGGGGATTTATTCAAAATTGAAGGCATACAGAACCAGCATGGCTACCACAGCATCTTGCAGCGGCGTGCTATCCCATCTGGTTTGCGTTTAGTTGGACCATCATTTATTTTTCAACAGGACAATGACCCCAAACACACCTCCAGGCTGTGTAAGGGCTATTTGACTAAGAAGGAGAGTGATGGGGTGCTACGCCAGATGACCTGGCCTCCACAGTCACCAGACCTGAACCCAATCGAGATGGTTTGGGGTGAGCTGGACCACAGAGTGAAGGCAAAAGGACCAACAAGTGCTAAGCATCTCTGGGAACTCCTTCAAGACTGTTGGAAAACCATTTCTGGTAACTACCTCTTGAAGCTCATCAAGAGAATGCCAAGAGTGTGCAAAGCAGTAATCAAAGCAAAAGGCGGCTACTGTGAAGAACCTAGAATATAACACATATTTTCAGTTGTTTAACACTTTTTTATGTATTTCATTCCACGTGTGTTAATTCATAGTTCTGATGCCTTCAATGTGAATCTACAATTTTCAGAGTCATGGAAATAAAGAAAACTCTTTGAATGAGAAGGTGTGTCCAAACTTTTGGTCTGTACTGTATAATATATTATTTGTATGCAAGAGCAGAAACTACACTTGAGTTTTTAGCATCTGTGCTCAATTATTTTGTTGCCATTTATTTTTCTTTTTTTTTTTAATTTGCAATTTCTCTGTGTTTTTGTTTTGTTTTTCATTTTATTTTTGTAATTTTTTTCCTTAATGGATCCTAAAGTAAAGATGTAATTTGTAGCTGAGATGCCATGTAGGAGTTTACCATATATCATTCTTGGCTATTGTCCCATTTACAAAGTGGCTTTTAATCCGATATTGCACACTCTGCAGAATGGGGCTCCTTGTCCATCGCCTCGATGGATTCTAAGAGTTTTAGCGCTCCGTCCCAGATTCCATCATCTCTGTAACATGGCGGAGTAATGATTGCATTGTTGGCGACGACAGAAATTGCATCTTTATTTCTCGGCAGCGCGGGCTATTGGATTGCAGTAGGGTTTATTTTTGAGATTCCTGCGGAGCTCGGACTCAGTTGGAAGCCATACTTCATGGAGAATGCTGGGGAGTGACTGCTAACGAGGTTTAGTCAGCATTAGGGATGATCGAATACCTCAAATATTTGGCTTCGCGAATATTTTCCGAATAGGTCGCCGCTATTCGACTATTCACGAATATTCGATGCGCAATGTAAGTCTATGGGAAACCCAAATAAGAGCTATTCGGATTTCCCATAGACTTACATTGCACATTGAATATTCGTGAATAGTCGAATAGCGGCGAGGTATTCGGAAAATGTTCGCGAAGCCGAATAATCGAAGTATTCGATCATCCCTAGTCAGCATCGGTTTCCCATCTATGTGACGGCCCCGTAGACTGATGAAATAGATGACGCAGTGTAAATATGGTGCAATGAGCTTAACGTCCAAAGTAACTATATATTGTAAGTATCAAAAAAGATTGTGGCACTCAGGTCTTCAGTACCGTGTCCAGCAGCATTAAAAGGGCAATCTCATGTCTGAAGAAAGGTTCCCTGCCGATCAGCTGAAACCACTGGGGTAAGCCTCAAACCCATCAAATAAATGGGCAACTACAGTGGAGTTGCATAGATTAGCAGCATTAGGAGCAAGGCAAGTATTTTGCCCCCCTTAGGCCATGTGCGCACTAGAAAGTGACTTTTTCTTAAGGAAAAACCGGACCCTCCGAAACAATCCCGCACCCGCGGTAAAAAAACGCACCGAAATTCGCATGCAGTTTTGCCGCGATTTTGTGCGGTTTTGATGCATTTTTGGTGTAGATTCGCTGCGGTTTTTCTGCAGGTTGGTCCCTGCGGATTTTTAACATTATCTATGGCAAAAACGCAGAAAAGAACTGACATGCACATTCATTCCGCAGCGGAAAATCCGCGGGTATAAAAAAAATGCAGTGTGCGCACAGCATTTTTGAATACCCATAGGATTTGCTGGGGAATGACTGCAGAAAGGTTAGACACATTTTCTGCAGCAAATCCGCAACAAATCCACGGTAAATCCGCAGCGTGCCCACATAGCCTTAGCCCATGAACCAGTTCCTTCCACCAGTCCAGTATTAGGTGTCTTTTTATTTGTGCATGCGCATTACACTTTCTTGTCAAATCCCATGCCAGTGCTTCATACCTCCTGCTTTCTGCGCATGCGCAATGCAACTGAATGCAACGTAAATAGCTGCTGATAGTTATACGTTGCAGCACACAACTAATAACGTATGATACCAATTACACCTGCTGTATATCATTATTGTGGAACCAGGCTCACCCTGGAGGTACATAACTAAGCGAATACCTCGTCTTCACTGGAGCCTCTGATGGTGAGGTTAGGCTTGTGCCGGAAGGTAGCCACCAGGTGCCACGCAACTCTCCAGGGTAACTGACAGCACTGTAGTAGCTGACCCAAGGGGTCAGGTAAGTTTGTATGGACTCAGGTGCAGATAGGATGGCTGGGACAGACTGGACAGCTGGTGCAGGTGGTACAGGAAGGACGGCTGGTACAGGCTGGACAGCTCGTACAGATGGGACAAATGGTGCAGACTGGATGGCTGGAACAGACCAGATAGCTGGTACTGGCAGGACAGGTACATCAGATGGGTATTGGAACACAGATACAGGTTAGCGATATGGGACCTGACAACTATCAAGCAAGCATGCATCAAGTTAATGTACACATTGCTCAGGCACCTCCCATATGGGGAGGATGCCTTAAATAACTAGTGACTCTCACTAATAGGCTTAGAGGAACTTCTGGGTTAGGGCACACTGGCCCTCTAAGATGGAGAAGAGACATATGCGCTTCGGGAGACCAGCGTGGCGTGCACAGACCCCAGGAGCAGGAGACGAGATGGACAGAAACCACCTCTGAGAAGCCGAGAAGGTGAGTACCTGGAGGAGAAAACATGATAGTATGGGAATGCCATTGCTGCCATTACAGGTTGCTTCTCCATCATCTTACCCCTGATTAAGCTGCCTTGAGCTGCGAAACGCATGGATCTATCCAGTGCCATCCTTATGTAATATCTCTTTGCCGTTATTTCTTTTATCTTTATTTTCAGATAAATAAAATACTCTAGGTCTGTGCCATCATATCTATATTTATAAATCTATAACATGCACATATACTTTATCTGTTTTTGGTGGTTGCTCCTTATAGTCAATATATCGCATGTATTTCTGATAATTATTTTGTGATCTATTGATATTTTTCTATTTATTTTTTGCCCATACCTTATTATTTATATTATTTTTTTGCCTGGACTCTATATTTGAACTCATTGCATCACATACAGTATATACATTATTTCACAATGTCAGTGTTGTGTATTGTTTTTTTTTAAATTGTGGAGCTTTAATTTGTACTGGTTATTGATAATGTATTGGTTTCTAACCGTCGTTTTGATTGTTTTTTTTTTACGGATGTTGCACCCTCATCATATATAATTTTTGGCTGTACGTCTTATATCTGGTGACTTTGATCGGCCGTGTTGGAAGTCAAATATTTATCAGTACATTTTTATTTTTCTACAGAAGTTAACATCATTTGGGCCGGACATCAGACGCACCACAGCTCCGAGGATTACAACCTAACCACAGCTCTGCGCCAGTCCTTCCTGCAAAAATATTTTTCATGGGTAAGTCATAATGGTGTCTATAAGGACAAATAACATGGGTTATATCAAGTCGCCTCCAAATTGTTTTTGTTTTATTGATACGTATTGATATAAATGTCTTCGGAGTTTTCAAAACTCAAGATTCCGGAACTATGGAAAACCATCATCACACCATGAAACATGGGGGAAGAAGACAACATTAAAGGGGTTTTCTGCTGCTCTTAAAAGTTTTCCAGAGGGTAGTGATCATTATAAAAGGAAGAATGAAGCCATATTTAAAGATGACCTGTCACTTGTCATAAATATGGTGTAAATGCCTCTGTTCTCTGGTATCTGCTGTTTTTCTTTTGTCCTTGCTCCTCTCTATTCTTGAGTTACATCACTTTTCAAAAGCATGGGACAAAATTGAAGATCTGAACAAGTATTGAAAACGTTACTGAAATTTATTTAAAATTTCATACAAAAGTCTGTATGGAGTCATTAGTCGCCTGCATTGCTCAGGTGGGATTTAGGCCCATTCTTTCATACAAACACACCTCACATCCCGGAGCTTTAGTTCCTTCCATATATTTTCTATTAGATTCAGCTTCAGTGATCGGCTCGGTCATTCTAGCAGATTTATTTTCTTTCTCTGAAACCAATTGAGAGTCTCCTTGGCTGTGTGTTTGGGACCCGCACAGCTTCTGCCAAGAGCCATCTGCTGCTGATACTGCTGTAATTGTTGTGTCAGGAGTTTGTTAGTTTCTTGTTGGGCCTACTGCTGCTGCTGACACTAATGCTGCTGCTATTTCTACTGCTGATACTGCTGCCACTATTGCTGCTGCTGTTTCCACTGCTGCTACTGCTGCTGCCACTATTGCTGCTGCTGTTTCCACTGCTGCTGTTGCCACTACTGCTGCTGTTTCCACTGCTGCTACTGCTACTCCTGCCGCCACTACTCCTGCTGCTGTTTCCACTACTGCTACTGCTGCTGCTGCCACTATTGCTGCTGCTGTTTCCACTGCTGCTGCTACTGCTGCTGCTGCTGTTTCCACTACTGCTACTGCTGCTGTTGCCACTACTGCTGCTGCTGTTTCCACTGCTGCTGCTACTGCTGCTGCTGCTGCCACTATTGCTGCTGCTGTTTCCACTGCTGCTGTTGCCACTACTGCTGCTGCTGTTTCCACTGCTGCTACTGCTGCTGCCACTATTGCTGCTGCTGTTTCCACTGCTGTTGCTGCCACTATTGCTGCTGCTGTTTCCACAGCTGCTGCTGCCACCACTATTGCTGCTGCTGTTTCCGCTGCTGCTGCTGCCACTATTGCTGCTGCTGTTTCCACTGTTGCTGCTGCTGCCACTGCTGTTTCTACTGCTGCTACTGCTGCTGACACTGCACCAGTTGCTTATCAAGCTTCTCCATGCTTTCAGACTGTGTTTGCAATGCTGTAGCTGCCTTTACGCAGGACGTTCAGTGTTTAACCTGTAAGTGTGATGCCCTGGACCCCAGGGATCACAGAATAACATCACACACACACACACACACCCTCCCCTGGTAGAGAACATCCGTCAAACAAAACCCTTGTTGCCTCCTCCAGGGTCTGATTTCCACACCAGGTGGGGCAGAGCCAGATGGTTGGCCCCACCCACGAGGAGTTCATAGGCCTGGAGGCAGGGAAAAGCAGACAGTTGTGGAGTGGAGGAGTTGAGCTCAGGAGGGAGAGGAGTCAAGTTCAGGAGTAGAGTGTTGGAGGTTGAAGTGGAGAGACTGTGTGTGTCTGGGTCGGAGCCCAGGCACAGTCAGCAAGGTCGGCAGACGGTGGTGGCTGTCTGCAGGAGTTAGTGGACGTCTGCGGAACCGTAGGAGTGGGGTCGGGCAGTGGCCCACCGGTACCGAACCGGGGAGCGGAGTGAAGCTAAGCACCAAGGCAGGGTACTCAGACCCCGACTAGGCTTGGAAGCCGCCGTAACGGTCAAATTCTTTGATTGCGGTCTGGACCTCAGGGGTTCATTCCCACCCAAGTCCCGTCAGAAGGCAACAGCCCAACCCGTCCGGATAAGAGCCACCACCAACGGCCAGAGATCCAAGGGCCAGTGCCTGCAGGCAAAACTGGCTCTCCCGACACGTACAAGCTGGGGAGCGGACCACCCGTGGGAATCCATAGGGGTCAAACACTTACACACAGGTGCAGGGAAAGACAGCCGCCATCAACCCGTCCGGGGATAGTGAAGACACCGCAGCCGACTGTGGGCCCCTTCCATCCAGCCATTTGGTTTACCAGAGACTCTGTTATTGACTACCTGAGTGAATACACCAGTGCCATCCGGCACAGCGCTGCACCGTATCGCTGCCCCGCTTCCGCGCTGCCTCCCCGCATCGGCACCTGCACCTAGCCCCTACCCACCTACATACATCCATCCAACCCCCCAACCGGGGCCCCGGGATCAACCGCCCCTACCCACGGAGGGGCCAACACCTCAGCTGCTCCCCGCCATCGCTCCCGGGAACCCCAGTCACCAGCCGCACTGGTGCCCACCATCACCACAACCCCGTGGGTGGCGTCACAACCGACATCCCACCACCAAACCTCCCCCTTTTCACTCATGGGGGAGGAGACGCTGTTCGAGCTCCGGGTCCGGCCCCGTGCTCGAGCCACCGAGGAGCAGAAGCACCGGACCCGAGTGCCAGAGATTCCCCAGGCAAGCGGCATTCCCAAAAACCCCTCTCCGCCCGCGTCAACTTGGCGTCACGAACAGGATCCTACCCATCTACTTACCAGTAGAAGTGTGCCTTGCAGTCCCCGCCAGCGGTGTCCGGACGAAAAATTTGAAATCCCGCCATCTTGGGCGCGAAAAGTTCCCTCTCGAGCCGTCTTCCCTGAGCAGGGAAGGCACGAAAGTGAAGCCCCGCCACCTGAAGAAGGAGGTGCTGGACAGAACCAAGGGGGGAAGCAGATGGAAAAATGTCGGCGTTCCCGGACGGGAGTGCAGGGGCGCCCGCCGCTGGAGCGGCGGGGCTTGGAAGAAGCAGAGGAGGAGTAGCCTTTGAAGACTGCGGCCCGGGCGAGCTCCCCGTCGGGACCGCTGCTTGACTGGAGCGGGAGCTGGGCCGGTTCTGTATGAAGGTCAGGGCACAGAGGCTGCAGCAGCTGCTGGATTGGAAGGCGGAGGTACGCAGGATGGTTGCCGTGGTGTGGGCCCGTGAGCAAGGGGCCGCCCCGGCCGTGCAGCGCCGCGATCAAGCCACACAGGCCCCCGAGCCGGCCCTGATAGAGTGGGAGCTGGGACCAGGCCGCGCCGCAGCAGGTGAGACCGAGATGATGCAGCTGATGGAGGAAGGAGTCCCGAGTACGCTGCCTCCACCACCGTTCCCGGTAACGGCCTACAGTCCTGGAACCCGCTGCACCTGGATGGGGAATCCGATTGATCGTCTGACCGTCGGCCAGTCTGGGTCGCTGCGGTGGTAGCCACACTGTTACCTGATTAAGAAGAACCGTTGTCCCCGTTGGGACCATCAGCATGTTTTGTCCCCTGTTTGCCACGTTACCTCCCTGAAACAGCCCACATGAGAAACTACTCATGAACATGGCCGAGAACTTGCAGGCCACCCACGAACTAGGGGGTTTGTAAATAATTGTGGGCAGGAGTCCCGTTGACCGCCTCCGGAGAGGCAGGTTGGAGGAGGGACCCGCAGCGGAGCAGGCTGGGGTCCGGTCACCACCGGGACCGGTGACCATCCTCCGGGGTCAGGGGTCCCCCTGGACGTGGGGCCCCCTGAAAGACAGTCGGGTGCGAGATACCATACCCGTTCCTGCTTGGGCAACCTGAACCAGATTCTGTTTTCCGGACTGGGGAAAGGGGTGCTGCCCGCTTCTTAGGGGCAGCATCAAGGTTTAGGTTGTTTGGGTGGGGAAGCGGAAGAAATGGGACCCATCCATTATTATTAAAAATGTTTTTA
The DNA here is from genome assembly GCF_048569485.1 of Anomaloglossus baeobatrachus. Lineage (NCBI taxonomy): Eukaryota > Metazoa > Chordata > Amphibia > Anura > Aromobatidae > Anomaloglossus > Anomaloglossus baeobatrachus. The sequence continues at coordinate 560,447,539 of NC_134358.1, read as the reverse complement.
TTCATGTTTGCAACGTTTAAGTGACATGCCTCCCGTAAGGGAAGATTTGAAAATGCATACCGTTTGTTTTTATATTTTTCAGAAAAATAAAACCGGTGCTGGACGGGCAGCCCGCGGACAATCTGCGTTTTACCAAGGGGGAGTGTGACGCCCTGGACCCCAGGGGTCACAGAATAACCTCACACACACACACACACCCTCCCCTGGTACGGAACATCCGTCAAACAAAACCCTTGCTGCCTCCTCCAGGGTCTGATGTCCACACCAGGTGGGGCGGAGCCAGGTGGTTGGCCCCACCCACCGAGGAGTTCACAGGCCTGGAGGCGGGGAAAAGCAGACAGTTGTGGAGTGGAGGAGTTGAGCTCAGGAGGGAGAGGAGTCAAGTTCAGGAGTAGAGTGTTGGAGGTTGAAGTGGAGAGACTGTGTGTGTCTGGGTCGGAGCCCAGGCACAGTCAGCAAGGTCAGCAGATGGTGGTGGCTGTCTGCTGGAGTTAGTGGATGTCTGCGGAACCGTAGGACCGGGGTCAGGTGGTGGCCCCCGCCATCAACCCGTCCCGGGAGAGTGAAGATGCCGCAGCCGACTGCGGGCCCCGTCCATCCAGCTGTTTGGTTTACCAGAGACTCTGTTATTGACTACCTGAGTGAGTACACCAGTGCCATCCGGCACAGCGCTGCACCGTATCGCTGCCCCGCTTCCGCGCTGCCTCCCCGCATCGGCACCTGCACCTAGCCCCTACCCACGGAGGGGCCAACACCTCAGCTGCTCCCTGCCATTCACCAGCAGCAGTGGTGCCCACCATCACCACAACCCCGTGGGTGGCGTCACAACCAACATCCCACCACCAAACCTCCCCCTTTTCACTCGTGGAGTGAGGAGGTGCTGCTCAAGCCCCGGGTCCGGCCCCGTGCTCGAGCCACCGAGGAGCAGAAGCACCGGACCCGAGCGCCAGAGATTCCCCAGGCGAGCGGCGTTCCCAAAAACCCCTCTCTGCCCGCGACATAATCACCTGTGTTATTTGGGACTGCTGCCCGTCTTCAAACATCACTTTTGGTTCAAACGTGCAGTTTTATTAATTTCAACAGGGATTCAACAACCAAAGCAGCCTCTTCTGGGCACAAAGGTATAACAGCAAATAAACAGTTCATTCAGCACAGCAGGCCGATATATGTCAGTGCAGCTCACCTAAACAGTTTACAGTCCTGGAGCAAATTTTTCCATAAACAAGTGATACGGTCCTGCTAGTTGAGTGTCCCCTTCAGCCTGAGCTCCGGTAGCTTCTAGCACCAAACATATATATTCCACTCTGTGCGCAGCTCTCAGGAAACAGCCCGGCCACTCAACAGTTTCTACACACTAAGGTGTGTGCAATCCCTAGCAGACTCAGAGACTCAGGTGAACATATAAACTGGACCTTAGTTAAAGCTAGCCAGGTGCATATAATCAAGACCTGCAGTGCTAGGATTTAACCCAGTCCTACCTGGCTTTGCTGCAATATATATGAAAAACTCTACTTCAGATTGCTAAAGCCAAAGGAAATGTAAGGAAAGACTTAGCTCTACTAAGGACATATAATCCACCAGACTTTATATTTTTCCAAATATTTTTCAAACACAAGTTTCCAAAGTGCTTTTATTCAAAAGGTTCTTGACTAAAATGCTGCATGCTGAGCTGTGCTGGAAACGTTGCCTTAATCACCTTCCATTTTCTGACATCACTTCATCAGAGTAAGAAGTCTCTGAGGAGCAGCTTCAGCCAATAGCAGCATGGAAGGAAATCAGAAGAGCAGCTCCAACCAATAGCTGCTGAACAGGAAGTCAGAGAGGAGCAGCTCCAACCAATAGCTGCTGAGCAGGAAGTCAGAGAGGAGCAGCTCCAACCAATAGCTGCTGAGCAGGAAGTCAGAGAGGAGCAGCTATAACCAATAGCTGCTGAGCAGGAAGTCAGAGAAGAGCAGCTCCAACCAATAGCTGCTGAACAGGAAGTCAGAGAGGAGCAGCTCCAACCAATAGCTGCTGAGCAGGAAGTCAGAGAGGAGCAGCTCCAACCAATAGCTGCTGAGCAGGAAGTCAGAGAGGAGCAGCTCCAACCAATAGCTGCTGAACAGGAAGTCAGAGAGGAGCAGCTCCAACCAATAGCTGCTGAGCAGGAAGTCAGAGAGGAGCAGCTCCAACCAATAGCTGCTGAGCAGGAAGTCAGAGAGGAGCAGCTCCAACCAATAGCTGCATAGCAGGAAGTCAGACAGGAGCAGCTTCAGCCAATAGCAGCAGGGAAGGAAGTCAGAAGAGCAGCTCCAACCAATAGCTGCTGAACAGGAAGTCAGAGAAGAGCAGCTCCAACCAATAGCTGCTGAGCAGGAAGTCAGAGAGGAGCAGCTTCAGCCAATAGCAGCAGGGAAGGAAGTCAGAAAAGCAGCTCCAACCAATAGCTGCTGAACAGGAAGTCAGAGAAGAGCAGCTCCAACCAATAGCTGCTGAGCAGGAAGTCAGAGAGGAGCAGCTCTAACCAATAGCTGCTGAGCAGGAAGTCAGAGAAGAGCAGCTCCAACCAATAGCTGCTGAACAGGAAGTCAGAGAGGAGCAGCTCCAACCAATAGCTGCTGAGCAGGAAGTCAGAGAGGAGCAGCTCCAACCAATAGCTGCTGAGCAGGAAGTCAGAGAGGAGCAGCTCCAACCAATAGCTGCTGAGCAGGAAGTCAGAGAGGAGCAGCTTCAGCCAATAGCAGCAGGGAAGGAAGTCAGAAGAGCAGCTCCAACCAATAGCTGCTGAACAGGAAGTCAGAGAAGAGCAGCTCCAACCAATAGCTGCTGAGCAGGAAGTCAGAGAGGAGCAGCTCTAACCAATAGCTGCTGAGCAGGAAGTCAGAGAGGAGCAGCTCCAACCAATAGCTGCTGAGCAGGAATTAAATGAGGAGCAGCTTCAGACAATAAGAGCAGAACAAGAAGTTAGGTAGCAACTTCAGCCAATAACTACAGTATCATATTTTCCCTGGAACCTGCTCCTGCAGCATCCACTTCTATAACCAAGCACTGCTGTATTCATTCTACAAGCTGCTGATGGAGGGGATATAGGACCTAGATGTTCTGGGCAGCTGAACAGTCAGGCAGTATGGGTGTGTGTGCTGTCCAGCAGGAGTAATCAGCTTCCTATGCATCCTATTGAAAAGCACCACACCCTACTAAAGCTCCCAGCATATTGCTGCACGCTGCCAGAGATATCCTTGTGCTCTTCTGGTTAAGGTCTGTGTTCTCTGCTCCTCTCTAGGGTATATTTTCTATGTTGACTTTGGCTTGTTTATTGATCTATCTCCTGCTTTATGATTTTACACGTTTTTTAACCTCTTGGTTTTGACCATTCACTGGCCTAAAGGGCCATATAAACGGTGCGACATCGCTAACGATATATTGTCGGGGTCGGGATGATAAATCGTCGGGATTTTTGTGACGCACATCTGTGGGGCCCCGAGGTGCGGTGTCGGTGCAGCTGTGCATTACCTTCAGGGACTCCACGCGGCTGGATCTTGTCACAGGTAGGAAATCCTCTATTTTGATTGTCGTGACGCCACTCTCAGAATTGCGGTCAGTAAGGACCGCCACTGCAGGTTAAGGGATGCCTGGGGCTGATGGTGGGTGCAGTCAGTTGTAGTAGCCTCCTGAGAGTGAGGCAAGCCCCAGGGCCCTGTGTAGATGTGTAGAACCACAAGGCGCAGAATAACTCAACACAAGCAGAATGTCTTTCAGGGGTTTTACTCACTGTTGATGGCAGGGTGAGTAACCCGGGCGTAGCTGGGTTAAACCAGGCTGGAACCAGGCGTCCTTCAGGCTGACTTGTGAGGGTGGCTACTGACTCGCCTTCCTTAGCCCTTCTGTTGTTTGTGGTAACCCCGACTTGCAGTCCCTACGGGGATCACCCAGGGAAGTTGCTGCTCCCCTCGTTTCGGCCCGTTTGCTTGTAGCCTGGACCAGGTCACTCCGGCTGCTTGCCTCCTGTGAACTATGGGCCCTCACTTTGCTACGTGGCTGCGGACTCTGTGGTGTTGTCTTGGGGGTTTGAAGTGCCCCCTCAGGCAGGTTTGGCAGAAGAAAGCTGGATCTATCTCTGCACTGGGACCTGTTACCCCTTCGGGCCTGGTACCTCCCTGGCAGTCCTCTTACTCTCCACTCCGTTGCTCTCTCTTTAGCCTTGTGTGGATTTCGGACGGCACCACTAGGTGACCGTTCTCCCCCGTCAGTAGTCACTGCGCGGACGCTGTTAGACTGCAACAGCTCCAGGGTCGGCTTCTGCTCTCCCTGAGCTGCACACTAAACCGGCTCACTTGTGGGACCTGCCCTGCTGCTCCTGTCTGAGCTCCACTTCCATGCTCCTCACTCCTCCACACTCTGCTTCAGACTCCTCCTTCTCTTTTCCCTTTGTGCCTGCCTACGCCACCTAGCAACCAGGCTCTCTACCACACCCCTTGAGTGGAGATGGAGGCCTCGTCCCCTCCTGGGATCCCCAGGGGTCCTCCCAAAGGTACATGTGTGAGACCTGATCACTATGCGCCTGTGTAGTCACACCTCGGTCAGCCTTCTGGATTACCTGTTTTGTACTGTCCCCAGCATGGGTGCAGTACTCAGTGGTGCCTGACCAGGTCAGGGGCGCCACACATCCAGCGCCGTTTGCGGCATCGCAGCGTGTGACAGGCAGAAGCGACCTTAAACGATCGCAAAAGAGACAAAAATCGTTGGTATATGAGAGGTCATTCATTTTCCAAAAATCGTCTTGTACGTAGCGAGGTTGTTCGTCACTCCTGCGGCAGCACACATCGCTATGTATGACACCGCAGGAACGGCGAACATCTCCTTACCTCCGTCCAACGGCAATGCGGAAGGAAGGAGGTGGGCGGGATGTTACGTCCCGCTCATCTCCGCCCCTCCCCTGCTATTGGACGGCTGTTTTGTGACATCGCTGTGATGCCGAACGCACCTCCCCCTTGAAGGAGGGATTATTCGGCCTTCACAGCGACGTCGCAGGACAGGTATGTGCGTGTGACGCTGCCAAAGCGATAATGTTCGCTACGGTAGCGATCATCATATATTGCGCCAACGACGGGAGCGGATGCTAACGCTCGCGACATCGCTAGCAATCGCTAGTGATGTCGCAGCGTGTAAAGCACCCTTTAGTTTCCCCTTCTGGACAGTAGCCCTTCCATGGAAGCAATCCAGTGGACCCCATTATAAGATGAGATCACTGTACAGGGGTTAAAGGTCGAAGGCTGGGGTTCCTCTGGTATATCTAGATGCAATGTCTTGCTTCAAGTCTGTCTGATGCAGCCTATTTGGGTCTATTGCCTCCGACAGATATTACACAGAGCAGGATGTAAGGAGCAGCTTTAGGCTATGTTCACACACTGCATCTTTTGCTGCATTTTTGGTGCATTTTTGAGATCACAAAGATGCACCCAAAACTGCATGCATTTCCTTCTCCCAGCAAAGTCTATGAGATTTCTGTTTTACTGTCCGCACAGTGCATCTTTTTTTGGCTGCGTTTTTGAAGATGTAGCATGTCAATTCTTTTTGTGTTTTTGCCAGCATTATTGAGCCCTCCAGTCATGACTGCCCTACTGCAGAGGCTTCCCCCCACCATTGGCTCAACACCGGTCCATAACCAATTTATCCCACCCACTAATAAACACGCGACACCATTATTTTGGATAAATTGGCCAAATCGGCTCGGTTTATTAACAAACATCATAACACATAAATAACCATTTATACCAATGCAAGGGCGGTTCTTGGAGCCACAAAACCTGGCGGACACCAAGTATGTTACCAAAAACCATCCGGCATGTTTTGCCCCCAGCCGCGACCACAAGCTCGGGGGCACCACCTTTTGCCGGAAAACCGTGTCCCTAACCGACTCTCAGGAGACCCCACTCCTGTAGAGCCCCCAAGTCCACCAGGCAATTACCATACCAGAATAAACAAGGGGGGTGGTCTCCCATCTATCCGATGTACCACCCCCGTCCCCGACATTTCCACCGACTCCAAGAACCCCCCTCGCCACCGCTCGCCGAAATTACCCGATCACACTATAAGGCTATGTGCGCACTTACCGGATTTTGCCGCGGATTTTTCGCGGATTTGCTGCATGTTTCGCTGCAGAAAATGTTCATAATATCTCTGCAGTGAATCACCAGCAAAACCTATGGGCAAAAAAAATCCTGTGCGCACTGGGCGGAATTTGACAGCTGCATGTTTTGCTGCGGGATTCCCGCAGCAAAAACAATTGCATGTCAATTCTTTTCCGCACGTCGCTGCGGGATTTCACTACATTGACTCCAATGTTAATCGTGAAATCCCGCAGGGAATAACGCAGGCAGCAAATTCTGTGCGGTTCACTGCATTTTCCTGCGTTATTCCCTGCGGTATTTCGCGGTTTACCTCCGGTAATGTACATCGCCTGTCTGCGGTTTTGCAGGGAAGTGATGTCATTACAGGAAGAGGAAGCCGGGCAGAGAGTAAACACAAACACATCACACTCACACAGACATCACAGACACAGACACATAGAACACACATAGAAAGAAAACGGAAATATAGAAAACAAAGAACGTGGGCTCCGCTGCATATTTACCGTCCAGCCGAGGTAAGCGCACAGCGGCGGCCAGGTATTCTCAGGCTGGGGAGGGCGAGGGGCAGGGTTAATGTCCCCCGCCTCACTCCCCCTCCCGCAGCCGAGAATATCAGCCGCAGCTGCCCCGGGACTGTCGCATGCATTATACGGCAGTACCGGCGTGTCCCCGGCTCTTCCTGCCGCCGTGTAGCAGTGGTGGTCAGGGTAATACAAGGGGTTAATGGTGGTGGATCACCGCCATTAACTCCAGGCTTGATCATGGCAGCGTCTATGTGACAGCGGACATGATCAACCCGTAAGGAAAGTGAAAAAACACAGACACCGAAAAATCCTTTATTTTAAATAAAACAAGCCTCGTTCACCATTTTAGTAACCCCTCCCGCACCAAAGCTCCGGCGTAATCCACAGCTCCGGCGTCCTCCGCTGCTTACATCCAGCCGCGACTGTCACAGACACAGCGCTGAATGAATGCAGCAGACAGCAGAGGTAATTACCGGTCATTTCCCACGGCCGGTAATGTGAACTCACTGCCGACCGTGGGAAATGCAGCGATCTGTCATCTATCTATCTATCTATCTATCTATCTATCTATCTATCTATCTATCTATCTATCTATCCCTCTATCTATCTATCTATCTATCTATCTATCTATCTATCTATCTATCTATCTATCCCTCTATCTATCTATCTATCTATCCCTCTATCTATCTATCTATCCCTCTATCCCTCTATCTATCTATCCATCCCTCTATCTATCCCTCTATCTATCTATCCCTCTATCTATCTATCTATCTATCTATCCATCTATCTATCCCTCTATCTATCTATCCCTCTATCTATCTATCCATCTATCTATCTATCCCTCTATCTATCTATCCCTCTATCTATCTATCCCTCTATCTATCTATCTATCTATCTATCTATCTATCTATCTATCTATCCCTCTATCTATCTATCTATCCCTCTATCTATCTATCTATCTATCCCTCTATCTATCTATCTATCTATCTATCCCTCTATCTATCTATCTATCTATCTATCTATCTATCTATCTATCTATCTATCTATCTATCCATCTATCTATCTATCCGTCTATCTATCTATCTATCTATCTATCTATCTATCTATCTATCTATCTATCTATCTATCTATCCCTCTATCTATCTATCTATCCCTCTATCTATCTATCTATCCCTCTATCTATCTATCTATCCATCTATCTATCTATCCGTCTATCTATCTATCTATCTATCTATCTATCCGTCTATCCGTCTATCTATCTATCTATCTATCTATCTATCCGTCTATCCGTCTATCTATCTATCTATCTATCTATCTATCTATCTATCTATCTATCTATCTATCTATCTATCCCTCTATCTATCTATCTATCTATCCCTCTATCTATCTATCTATCTATCTATCCCTCTATCTATCTGTCTATCTATCCCTCTATCTATTCTTCTGTCTATCTATCTACTATCTCAGAATTAAATGACTTTTTTTTTTTTCATTGTGCTTTATTGCATTGAATGCAATAAAGCACATCCCAACCCGCACGCGTCACAACCGCGGCAGTACCGCGAACAATACCGCGGTGAAACCGCGGCAAACCGCATGCGGTTTTCGGGTGCAGTTTGCCGCGGTTTTTACCGCGGCTGCGGTAATCTTTGAGAGCATGCGGAATTTTCTCGAGAAAATTCCATTTCCCAGTGCGCACATAGCCTAAGAAGTTAAATTAAAAGCAACTCCCCCATCTTCCCCTGACACAGATTAAACATAGGGTGGGAGGGCGGGACCTTTCTCTATGGGTGCCTCCACGCCAAAGTAATGGCCCCCCCTCTCTCACTGGACATATAGATACAGCCCCCCCCTTATTCCCTCCCCTGGTGCTATAAGTCCACCCCCTTAAACTCTTGACCCTGCAGAAAACCCGCTCTTTTCATGAAATATAATTAACCCCTTGGTTGCCCTGCAAAGGTGAGTCATGGGTCACTACGCCCATGGCTCTGCCCTGGCTCCGTTCAGCCTATAGATTTGACTTAAAAAACGCACTGGGCAAAATGTGGTAATAACACGTGTTTTTGCCGTGGGTGCATTTTGTGGCACCAAAAACGCTGCAACTGCATCTTTGCGGTTAAGAAAAGATGTAGTGTGTGAACATAGCATTAGACACTAGCTGCAGAGCAAGAAGCTTTTCAGTAGCAGTTTCAGCCAATAATAGCAAAGCAGTAATTCTGTGGGGAGCAGCTTCATTCACTAGCCACAAAGAAGTAAGTTTATGAGGAGCAGCTACAGCCAATAGCTGCAGAGCATGACGCCTGTGGAGAGCAACATCAGCCAATACCTGCAGAGTAGAAAGTCTGTGAGGAACAGCTTGAGCCAATAGCTGCAGAGCAGGAAGTACACGATGAGCAGCTACCGCCAATAGTGGCAAAGCAGGAAGTCAGTGAGTGGCAGCTTTAGCCAATAGCTGCAGAGCAGGAAGTATATGAGAGGTAGCTCCATCCAATAGCTGCAAAGCACGAAACCTGTGGGGAGCAGTTTCAGCCAATTACTGTAGAGCAGACAGTCTGTGAGGAACAACTTCAGCCAATAGCTGCAGAGCAGGAAGTATTTGATGAACTGTTCCAGCCAATAGCTGCAGAGCAAGAAGTATGTAAGGAGCACCTTCAGTCAATAGCGGCAGTGCAGGAAGTCTGTGAGGAGCAGCTTCAGCCATTAGCTGCAGAGCAGAAAGTACATGAGGGGCAGCTCCATCCAATAGCTGCAAAGCAGGAAGTCTGTGATGAACTGCTGTAGCCAATAGTTTCAGAGCAAGAAAAATATGAGGCAAACCTTCAGCCAATAGCTTCAAAGCAGGAGGTATCTGAAGAGCAGCTTCTACCAGTATCTCTAGAGCAGGAAGTCTGTTAAAGCCAACTACAGCCAATAGCTGCAGAGCAGGAAGTCTGTGAGAACCAGCTTCAGCCAATAGCTGCAGAGCAGGAAGTCTGTGAGAACCAGCTTCAGCCAATAGCTGCAGAGCAGGAAGTCTGTGAGAACCAGCTTCAGCCAATAGCTGCAGAGAAAGAATTTAGTGAGTAGCAGCTTAAATCAATAGCTGTAGAGCTGAAAGTATGTGATAAGCTGTTCCAGCCAATAACTGCAGAGCAAAAATAGCACATTCAATCAAGAGTGACAGAGAAGGAAGTACTGTAAGGGCAGCTCAAACCAATGTGGTAAAGCAGGAAGTCAGTAAGTCGTTGCTTCAGCCAATAGCTGCAGAGCAGGAAGTACATAAGAGGCAGCTCCATCCAATAGCTGCAGAGCAGGAAGACTATGGGACTCAACTTCAGCCAATAGCTGCAGAGCAGGAAGCCTATGGGACTCAACTTCAGCCAATAGCTGCAGAGCAGGAAGCCTATGGGACTCAACTTCAGCCAATAGCTGCAGAGCAGGAAGCCTATGGGACTCAACTTCAGCCAATAGCTGCAGAGCATTAAGCCTATGGGACTCAACTTCAGCCAATAGCTGCAAAGCAGGAAGCCTATGGGACTCAACTTCAGCCAATAGCTGCAGAGCAGGAAGCCTATGGGACTCAACTTCAGCCAATAGCTGCAGAGCAGGAAGCCTATGGGACTCAACTTCAGCCAATAGCTGCAGAGCAGGAAGCCTATGGGACTCAACTTCAGCCAATAGCTGCAGAGCAGGAAGCCTATGGGACTCAACTTCAGCCAATAGCTGCAGAGCAGGAAGCCTATGGGACTCAACTTCAGCCAATAGCTGCAGAGCAGGAAGTACGTGAGGGGCAGCTCCAGGCAATAGCAGCAAAGCATGAAGTCAGTGAGTTGTAGTTTCAGCCAATGGCGGCAAAGCAGGAAGTCTGTGAAGAGCAGCTTCAGCCAATAGCGGCAGAGCATGAATCACTGTGAGAATAAAGGGTCTTGTGGGTGATATGTACCATATAGTTCAGTTTTTTTCTGGCTTTATATAATAAGACTATGCATGTTATAATTATTATTATGGTCCTAGATTTCTATATGATCCTTCCACCATTTTTTTTTATTGCCTTCATCTCTAATGATTTTTCAGCTATTCTATAAATCCTTTTCCTAAGTCTTCTCGCTATCACCTTATCTGACTGCAAAATTATTTTCTATTTTTAAAAGTAATTCCCCCGGTCACGGATCGCTGAGCGCAGCATATCTCTTTAAGAAGAGCGTCAACAAGCTGAGCTGTTCTTCATTACACCTGTTCAGTGTCCTGTGCCAAGAAAAATATCTGAACAGCGACGAGAAGAAGGGCCGGAGCGATCGGCATCTCTCATGACCTGTAACAGTTTGTGTTGCAGCAGGTGCCTGGGAAATGTGTAAGGTCATCTGGCCCGCGTTACTATATAAAACAGGAAAAGACATCTTATAGGCTCACTCCTCCATGTGCAGCTTCCAGGAGCTCTTTCTATAGTAACTGATGCCTGGAAATTAAGAGAAAAGCTCGCCAAAGGGAATCCTAATTATCTACCATCAGGTTATATTTCTGTCCAGCAAAATTTGCTGAGTAATTTCACAAGATATTAATTTACACGTCTTAGATTTGTTTTTTTTTTATTCTAAAAAAAAAAAGAAATGAAAGAGCTTCATAAAATCTATAAATAATTTATGAAAATTCTGTTCCGGCAGTCACCACTAGGGGGAGCTTAGGAGTTTTGTGAATATAGTATACAGTGAGCTCCCTCTAGTGGTCGTTTTAGGGAAAACTCATTTTGCCATTTATGTCTATGCAGGGGATTTGGAGCGGAGAAGAAAATCATTAATCATTCTAAAGATCTATTACAAAAATAATTCTCATACGATAGCATCGCTGATGACTGATCAATACAACAGTGCTCATGCAAGTATGCAGCACCTTCATATTTGTTGGCTACAAATTACAGGCCTCTTCATTCCTATGGTTATCTCAAAAAAGACCCCCGCAGGGACAAATAAATAATATACACCTGAATATAAGAGTCCAAACACCATAGGATAAAATATATATTTTTATTTATATAAATATTAAAAAATAGACTGACACAATTAAAAACAGTGGAGGAGCAAATTGTATAATTATAGAAAGGGAAATTCAAAAGCAGTATGTGCAAATATAAATACCAGAGGGACTACTATAAATAGGTAAAATGATGCAAAAAAAATATGTTCAATGGTTTTAAATATTTTAAATATCAATTAATGTATAGTCTGAAAAACCATAAAATAATATTAATAATATCCAAAATATTTCACATAAATATTTCTTTCAATCAGCCATCAAAAAGTAAAGTGCATAGTGCTCTAAAGTGTGAGTGCTGATATTGAAATATATGGTATGAAAAATAGGTATAAATGTGCATTACCTATGTGCAGTGTCCGTGAGATTCGCCTGCCTACTGCCCGACGCACGTTTCGTCCTGCGTTGGACTTTCTCAAGGGGGAGTAGTATAGAAAGTGATTCATTCCTATGTAGAAATAAAGGGATAATTTGCATTATAACATATTGATTCTATCTCATGGAAATCCAAAATGGAATATGCTTAAATAGTCAGTGCTGCTGGAGTTCCCGCAGCTTCTTCTATGTAATTTTTAATCTTTATCCCCGCCACACATCACTTCCCCACCTGTTTTATGCAGACTCATTAACTACTATGCCATAACTATTTTTGGTTGGATTTATTTCTTCTTTCTTTAAACTTTATTTATGAGGCTATGAAGCTCAGGATCAATACATTCTTCACCTGAAATGCTCTGTGCTGCTGGGGACCCTTTACTTTGAACAAAAGAAACACATTCCTCTTCTGAAATACTCTGTAATGCTGGTGACCCTGCCTCATACAGCATGCAACTCTCACTTTGTGATATTCCGCAACAGAAAAACATTAGTTTCCTGAAATACTCTGTGCAGTTGTGAACATTGCTCCTTTCAATGCACAGCTCTCACTTCATGACTTCTCACATATCAACACATTCCTTTCCTGAAATACTCTGTGCTGTTGGGGAACCTGCTCCTTCCGTAATGTAACTCTCAGTCTATGATGTTCTACAAAATCTGAAATACTCTGTGCTGTTGGGGAACCTGCACCTACCGCAATGTAACTCTTGGTCTATTCTGTGCTGCTCCTTTCTCAATACATTTTCTCAGTTCATGACTTATTACAAAATCAGTATATTCCTCTTCTCAAATACTCAGTGCTCCTGGAGATCATTCTTATTTCCCCTCCTGAAATGCTCTGTGCTGCTTTGTACACTGCTTTACAACCCTCAGTTTATAACCTCATAAAATCAGCACAATCCTTTCCTTAAATACTCTGTGCTGTTGGAGATCCTGTTCCTTCCGCAATGTAATTCTCGGTCTATAAGGCTATGTTCACACGTTACTTTTTTGCTGCTATACCTGCTCTCTTGACAATAAAAAAAACTGCTTCCAATGAGCAGGTTTTGCAGATTTTTTTGCTGTGTTTTTGTTGTGTTTTTCAGCTGTGTTTTTTTGTGTCATTTGTCTACACTACATGTTTAAATAAAGTTATAAATTCACCAAAAAAGCAGTAAAAACTCAGTAAAAACTCAGCAAAAATTACAGCAAAAAAGCAGCAAAAATTGCAGCTGTTTTCTCACTCACATTGCTTTGAATGGTGAAAAAAGCTGCAAATACTGCTGAAAAAATTGACACACTGCTTCCTTAAAAAAACGCAGCAGTTTTCAATTCCAGTGAGGAAAAAAAAATGCAATCATGTGCAAGAGATTTCTGGAATCTCATAGGTTTTGCTGGTACCGTAAAAATCAGCTTTTAATTTGCATAAAACACTGAAAAATGCAAATAAAAGCATACAAAATGCAGCAAAAACAAAGCAAAAATGCAACATATGAAGACAGTGGTCCACAAAATCTGAAATACTCTGTGCTGCTCCTTTCCCTGCACAGCTCTCACTTCATAAATTCTTACAAAATTAGCACATACCTCTTTCTTAGGCTGCAAACCTATGCAAGTAAAATCGGTCCGAGTTGCCTGAAAAAAACTCGGCCGATTTTAGTTCACGTTAGGTCAGTGTGCAATGCAAGTGCGATGCTTTTTTTAATTGTTTCCAGGCTAGCAGAGCGTGTGTAATGCGTGTGTGATCCGTGTGTGATCCTTTTTTTCCTCAGCAGCTGTCATCTGCCATTCAGCTCTGCTACATGGCCGCTGACAGCAGACACAGACAGAGCCATGTAGCAGAGCTGAATGGCCACTGACAGCAGACACAGACAGAGCCATGTAGCAGAGCTGAATGGCCGCTGACAGCAGACACAGACAGAGCCATGTAGCAGAGCTGAATAGCCGCTGACAGCAGACACAGACAGAGCCATGTAGCAGAGCTGAATAGCCGCTGGCAGCAGACACAGACAGAGCCATGTAGCAGAGCTGAATAGCTGTTGACAGCAGACACAGACAGAGCCATGTAGCAGAGCTGAATGGCCGCTGACAGCAGACACAGACAGAGCCATGTAGCAGAGCTGAATGGCCGCTGACAGCAGCCACAGACAGAGCCATGTAGCAGAGCTGAATAGCCGCTGACAGCAGACACAGACAGAGCCATGTAGCAGAGCTGAATGGCCGCTGACAGCAGACACAGACAGAGCCATGTAGCAGAGCTGAATGGCCGCTGACAGCAGACATAGACAGAGCCATGTAGCAGAGCTGAATGGCCGCTGACAGCAGCCACAGACAGAGCCATGTAGCAGAGCTGAATGGCCGCTGACAGCAGCCACAGACAGAGCCATGTAGCAGAGCTGAATAGCCGCTGACAGCAGACACAGACAGAGCCATGTAGCAGAGCTGAATGGCCGCTGACAGCAGACACAGACAGAGCCATGTAGCAGAGCTGAATGGCCGCTGACAGCAGCCACAGACAGAGCCATGTAGCAGAGCTGAATAGCCGCTGACAGCAGACACAGACAGAGCCATGTAGCAGAGCTGAATGGCCGCTGACAGCAGACACAGACAGAGCCATGTAGCAGAGCTGAATGGCCGCTGACAGCAGACACAGACAGAGCCATGTAGCAGAGCTGAATGGCCGCTGACAGCAGACACAGAGCCATGTAGCAGAGCTGAATAGCCGCTGACAGCAGACACAGACAGAGCCATGTAGCAGAGCTGAATGGCCGCTGACAGCAGACACAGACAGAGCCATGTAGCAGAGCTGAATAGCCGCTGACACCAGCCACAGACTGAGCCATGTAGCAGAGCTGAATAGCCGCTGACAGCAGACACAGACAGAGCCATGTAGCAGAGCTGAATAGCCGCTGACAGCAGACACAGACAGAGCCATGTAGCAGAGCTGAATAGCCGCTGACAGCAGACACAGACAGAGCCATGTAGCAGAGCTGAATAGCTGCTGACAGCAGACACAGACAGAGCCATGTAGCAGAGCTGAATGGCCGCTGACAGCAGACACAGACAGAGCCATGTAGCAGAGCTGAATGGCCGCTCACAGCAGACACAGACAGAGCCATGTAGCAGAGCTGAATAGCCGCTGACAGCAGACACAGACAGAGCCATGTAGCAGAGCTGAATAGCTGCTGACAGCAGACACAGACAGAGCCATGTAGCAGAGCTGAATGGCCGCTGACAGCAGACACAGACAGAGCCATGTAGCAGAGCTGAATGGCCACTGACAGCAGACACAGACAGAGCCATGTAGCAGAGCTGAATGGCCGCTGACAGCAGACACAGACAGAGCCATGTAGCAGAGCTGAATGGCCGCTGACAGCAGACACAGACAGAGCCATGTAGCAGAGCTGAATAGCCGCTGACAGCAGACACAGACAGAGCCATGTAGCAGAGCTGAATAGCTGTTGACAGCAGACACAGACAGAGCCATGTAGCAGAGCTGAATGGCCGCTGACAGCAGACACAGACAGAGCCATGTAGCAGAGCTGAATGGCCGCTGACAGCAGCCACAGACAGAGCCATGTAGCAGAGCTGAATAGCCGCTGACAGCAGACACAGACAGAGCCATGTAGCAGAGCTGAATGGCCGCTGACAGCAGACACAGACAGAGCCATGTAGCAGAGCTGAATGGCCGCTGACAGCAGACACAGACAGAGCCATGTAGCAGAGCTGAATGGCCGCTGACAGCAGACACAGAGCCATGTAGCAGAGCTGAATAGCCGCTGACAGCAGACACAGACAGAGCCATGTAGCAGAGCTGAATGGCCGCTGACAGCAGACACAGACAGAGCCATGTAGCAGAGCTGAATGGCCGCTCACAGCAGACACAGACAGAGCCATGTAGCAGAGCTGAATAGCCGCTGACAGCAGACACAGACAGAGCCATGTAGCAGAGCTGAATAGCCGCTGACAGCAGACACAGACAGAGCCATGTAGCAGAGCTGAATGGCCGCTGACAGCAGACACAGACAGAGCCATGTAGCAGAGCTGAATGGCCGCTGACAGCAGACACAGACAGAGCCGCACGATCAGAATGAAGTCGGATGAACATCACTCGACTTCATTGTCATCCTGCGGCTCTTTCTGTGTGGCATGGCCTGGTTTTCGGTCACTGGTGAAGGTCTAACCGGTGACCACAAATCCCCTGAGTGACCGCAGTAAGCCGCGCTATCAGCAGTGCCGTCATTGAGGTGACCAGGCCACAGCTGCAGTCCTCCCACTGAGAGCAGTGGCCGCGGGTAACCTGAGTGATGTCATCGCTGATGGCGCGACTCACTTCAGTCGCTGCAGGGAGCTCACAGAGAGCGGTCGTGGTCTGTGGCCGCTGTCTGTCAGCTTCTGATGTAGCAGAGCTGACAGCGTCGAGGGACCACTGTGGATTACGTCGGACCTGGAAGGGTATTTGGGGTCTTGAATAAAGTGGTGAAAGAGGTTGTTTTTTTTGTTATTTATTTCTAATAAAGGATTTTTTGGTGTATGTCTTCATTTTCTTAATCTTACAAGTTAATCATGGAAGATATCTCGGGGAGACGCCTGCCATGATTAATCTAGGACTTAGTGGCAGCTATGGGCTGCCATTAACTCCTTATTACCTTGATTGCCACCGCACCAGGGCAATTCGGGATGGCTGGGTACAGTCTCGGGACAGTCGCATCTAATGGATGCGGCTATTCCGGGCGGCTACTGGCTGATATTGTTAGGGTGGGGGGTTCCCCATAACGTGGGGCTCCCCATCCTGACAATACCAGCCTTCAGCCGTGTGGCTTTACCCTGGCTGGTATTAAAATTGGGGGGGACCGCACGCTGTTTTTTTTTTAATTATTTATTTATTTATTTTTTAAACTGCATTATATAGACCCGCCCACCGGCTGCTGTGATTGGTTGCAGTGAGACAGCTGTCACTCATCGTGGGGGCGTGTCTGACTGCAACCAATCATAGGCGTCGGTGGGCGGGGAAAGCAGGGAATACGAGATGTATTTCAAAATAGGAGAAGCCGCCGGAGTAGTGTGAACGCCGTGCAGCGCCACGCCAGTGATCTGGGATCGGTGAGTATCAGAGAGGGGGGGAAAGGAATAGACTGACATGGACAGAGAGAGAGAGACTGACAGAGAGAGCGACAGACCGACCGACAGAGAATAGAGACCGAGAGGGAGAGACCGACTGACATTAATCGCATGTTTCTCAAAACACTGGAAATGAGTGAGGTCTCTAAGATTTTTTTTTCATTTCCAGTGTTTTGAGAAACATGCGATTAATGTATTTATAAAAACGCATGTCACTAGGATGGTGTGAGTGCTGTCCGTGTGACATGCATTTTTTTCACGCTCCCATAGAGTTGCATTGGAGAGACTCGCGTGAGAAACTCTCCAAAACGCGGCATGCTGCAATTTTTTTTCTCAGTCCAATTTGGACTTGTGCATTTCACTACTGCGAGAAAATCGCAAGTGAGAAGCCGGCCTTAAATACTCTGTGCTGCTGCAGGACCCACCGTTACAACTCCTTGTGACTTTTCAAAAAAATCATTGCTCTCCTCACCTGAAACACTCTGTGCTGCTGCGCTGGTCAGATTATGACTTTTGGTTGCGTATATTGCAATAGTGATATGGACAATATTTATCAAATCTATGGAAGTTTCTAAAGAAGAAATGACAAACACACTGATGTAGCAGAGCTGTATTTACAATTCAACAATTAAATGTTTCCATCGTGCACCATGAGGTGATGCAGCGATTGATTCTGCAGTCCTATGTAAATCCCCAGGAACAGACTTTGATATATTGTGGCCATGGGATGGGTGACAAACATCAAAAACTCAGCTCTGCTACATCTGCTGTTCTATAAGTGAGGGGGATGACGGAGAAGGGTGAGAGTTATGACCACAGCCTAAAAAACTGTTCCGGAATGCGTTGCCACATGGACATGTAATAATGACTTTCATGTAATCAGAAAAAAATTGGGGTTTCACTTTGGGCTTATTAAGGAGCGCAGCTCCTGCTGTGACCATCTGCAAAGTCAAGGCAGAGAATTTCAGATCTTTTCTGATTTACTTTGACATTGATGCCAACAGATCCAAAAAATGTGGAACGTTCCCGAGCACAGGGGGAATTTGTGGCTACTGAGCTTGTACAATGCAGCGCTCACCTGTCACTGCTTGCTTAATATGAATGATCTGAGCTGCAATACCATATAAAAACTGTAACCAAGTGTGGTGCTGTTATTTATAATACATATGTCATATACATATGTACATGTGATAGTGTGTAACTTTTCATACATGTATGTATCAGTGCCTGTATGCACCATGCGTGTTGATTGTACATAGTGAGATTGAAAAAGCTTGTAAGCAAAACATACGTCACAGTCCTGGGGTCTTGAAAAGGCTTGTAAGCGAAACGTACATCAGAGTCCTGGGGTCTTGAAAAAGCTTGTGAACGAAACGTACGTCAGAGTCCTGGGGACTGGACAAATCATGTGAGCGAAACGTACGTCAGAGTCCTGGGGTCTTCAAAAAGCTTGTGGGTGAAACATGACCTATATGTTCTTGCTACTGTGATATTTTATCATGACAATCAGCCATTAAGTAGAAGCAGTAAGGCCGGGGCCACACAGGGCACTACTGCGATGCTCGCATGGCACTCGGCTTGCGCTGGCAGCACAGCAGGAGCCGAGTGTCATGCTAGTATCCTTGCGACTGAGGTCCGACTGTGCGTGTGGACCTCAGCTGCGGGGGGGGGGTTCGGCTCTGCAGAGGGGCAGGCTGGCACGGAGGAGGGGAGGGCGGGATTTCTCTCCCTCTCTCCTCCATAGCCGGCTATTGCGATTTACCGCCAATGCAGTGCGATTTTTCTCTCGCCCCATTCACTTGAATGGGTGCGAGAGAAACAAGGTTTGAATTGCACCCGCAGCATGCTGCGATTGTTTTCTCGGTCCGATTAGGGCTGAGAAAATAATCGCTTATGTGTGCTGACACACAGGCTAGAATTGGTCCGAGTGGCATGCGATGTTTTATAGCACTCCACTCGCACCGATTTTCTCGCCGTGTGGCTTAGGCCTAATGGTGATTTCTTCATCTCAAACTATTTATTGAAACACAAGCCAACAGTGGTGGGTATAGCCACCCCAACAAATGTCACTGACCAAGTGACTTGTCATGTTTCCTTGAGCATCAATTCCAGCTGACAACGGCGCATCCTGCTGGTCACAAGTGAAGTTATTGTCTGTGGAGGCGGCACCCCACTCTTCTTGAAGGCCGGCCCTCAGGTTATTGAAGTTCTGGGGTACAGAGATATGGCCTCTGCATGGTGACTCAGCTGCTCCCATAGGTTTTCTATGGGATTCAGGTCTGGAGAAAGTGCAGCCGCTCCATGTGAGCTCCCCCAGTCGCCAGCAGCCGTTCCCTAATGATGTGACCTCGATGAGCCAGAGCATTGTCCTCCATGGAGATGACATTAGGCCGGTGTTGTTCATGCAGAGGCACAATGACTGGATTAATGATGTTATTTCGGTAGTAGGAGCTGTCACCAGTCACACAGTGTAGGGACGTTCTGTACTGACTAGACACATCGGCCCACACTGTAACTACCACCACCAAAGGCTCATCTGGTGACAACGCTGGCTGATGCGTAACGCTCTCCTTGAATTCTCTGCACCCTCTGTAGTTCTGCCTGGAAATTTAGCATTGGTGAGATGGAGTCTGATTTGCAGGACGCCTCCTGTTTCAGGATCTGCACATCGTATTGTGTTTCCCGTGAGTGTGAAAACACCTGAAAGCAGCGAGATACTTTACAAATCACATAAATTGGACGCAGAACACGTAGAGGAGAATTCCATTAAAAGTGACCAAGTGTCGCCTCCTCCTCCACCTGCAGCTCATTAATGGGAGTTTAGCTCCATGTAAAATATTACACTTGTAACATGTTCCCCCCAGAGATCACCTGAAACTGGACCTGGACGTGCACATTAGAAATCCCACTCCGGGTTCATCTGTCTGTGCCGGAGTCCATTATCCCTAAACCTGGGGTCAAAACGTGCGCAGAGCCCACCTGCCCCCGGCCCACCTGGAAAAAACTTTTATCTGTATAATATACTCATGAAATACATTATAATCAAGAATTCTATTATTTCTATATTAATGTCTTTTTTTTGTAATTATTTCTATATTATTATTAGTATTATTATTATTATTATTTTTTTTTTTTGTAAAATGGTATTATTTATATATTTTTTGCTATTATTCTTTTTTGTATTCTTTGTTAAATAAGTTATATTTCTATTTTATATATTTTTGTCCTTTTTTAGTTATTATTTATTTTTTATGCATCTTCATTTATTATATGAGTGATATAGTATTATTAATATTATTTATATATTAATGTGTTTTTTTATTTGCTTTGTTCTTTTTATTATTAGGCTTGTTTTTCATTATAATTTGTTAGAGTAGTATTATTAGAACTGCTAATGATAATTTCAGTTTCTTTTTTTGCTTGCATTTTTTTCTATTTTTCATTAATACACATGCCTCATGTTCTGAATGTCTGCCATGTTCCAATTGGTCCAATATGAGTACTGAATTTTGGTTGGTAGGAGTTAATGGATGTTTATTGTTTCATTTTTTACTTATCTATATCATCTTTACTTCTGCAACAGTATAAAACACAAAAAAAGAAAAGAAAAAAAAGTTTACATAGGAAAAAAAAAACTACCAAAAAACAAATATAATTCTAAAATGAAAACAGAGAAAAAAATTGGGGGAACGTGTAAATGAGTAATATTCACAATAATAATCATAATAACATAAAGTAATCATATTTTTGTCTAATAATAATAATAATAATAATAATATAGTTTAAATTCCATAAAAAATAATGGTGCTAGTAATAATAATAATGTATTATTAATACAAATCTTAGTAATAATAATAATAATAATAGTTATTATTATTATTATTACTAATATTAGTGTTATTACTATGTTGCATACTACTAATAATACAAATTAATAGTGGTCATAACTAATATGATTATTAATATTTTTAATTGCATAATATGGATACTAATTATTATTAATGATAATAATGATGATAATGCAGAAAACATTAAAATATATCATAATGCTGATAATGATGATTATTATTATAACTATCATGATATATTTTAATTTATGTTTTATGTATTATTATCAGCATTATTATTATTATCATCATCATCATTATCATTAATCAATATTATACAATTAAAAATAATATTAATATTAGTTATTATCACTATTATGTATAATTATTATTAGTATGGAATGTAGTAAGAACAATAATACTTATTATTGTTATTCTTAGTATTATTACTATTATTATATTTTTATATTTAATAGAATAGTATTATTAATAATAATAACAACAATAATATTTATTATTATAATTTGTTATTCTTAATAAATATTATTGCCATTATTTTTAAGCAATTTAAACTATTTTATACATTTATTATTATTTTATTATATTAGTACTATTATTATTATTATTATTATTAGACAAAATATTATTACTTTATACAATTATTATTATTATTATTATTATTATTAATAATAATAATAAATGTAATAGTGGTAATAATACTTATTATTATCTCTATTATAAATTAATTATTATTATTAATATTATTAAAGTTAAACTTTTTATAGATTTTTATTTTACTATTACTATTATTATTATTATTATTATTTTAAAACTATTCTTATGATATTATTTTCGTTTACTTTTATTTTTCATCTTTGCTATATTGATAATATTTTACAAATAATTAGCGAAATATAAGGATTATTTATAAACCCTAAGAAACAGAAACTGCCACTATAGGTACAATTGCTTATGGCACAAATATTCTGAGACCCCCACTATTCGTTTTACCCCTGCACAATGCCCCCGACTGCTCACGTTTGCAGAAAACTGCAGTGAAACCCCATAGAGTCAGCTGCTATTCCTTTCGCAGCCAGGTGGGCATAAGCGCTAATGCAAAGAAAATAGGTAGGGGGTCATTCTTCATTCTCTGTATAAGTGGGAGTTCCATAAGTTAGACCCTACTGACCATAAAGTTATGCTATGTTCTTGCCATATGCCATCACTTCATGAAATTAGGAAAACCTCATTTAGAGATTCAGAAGAAGGTTCCCAAAAATAGCAGCCCCATCCCCCCCATGCAGTAACGCATACAACCGGTAGGCTGGAGTGGCATTGTGTTTTCCCAAAAAATAGCTATGTTTCTTCTAGAACCCCTTTAATATGAGTAAGAGTACAGAATAAAATCTTGAAAACAAAATTCATCAGTGTCTACTACGAGGCATTTATTCTTTGTCTGCTTAACCTCTCGTTTTTTCTCCTTGACCTTTAGATGTTCTACTGGCCAATGGCCTTCTTCATCCCTCCGTCCGTGTTCGCTGTCCACCTCCAGTTTAATCTCCTGTACCAATTCTGGATCCACACCGAGGTAGACATTCTGTTTTTCTTGCCTCGGCTCTCTGCTTTGGGCATTGTCCACCAGGACCTGATTTATTGTGTATGAGAAATCTTCGTCTGACTCCCTTAAAGAGAACCATGTGTTGGCTTCTCGGGAATATATTGCCGAGTTTATAAGGAACAATGAGAGCAGTTGGTCTCAATTAGATAACATTCTTTTGTTCGATCTGTAGAATATCAGCCCCGACCCCTTCCCGTCCATGTAACCGGCGTCTGCATCTTGTAACATTTTGGGCCTTGATAGGAGAATACATTTTCGATAGACTTTCCTGCCAAGATTTTAAAAAAGTAGATCCAGGGTGAGATTTCCGAGATTATTAATTGGAAATGGTTGATATATCTACTTCATATCAAGGAGAGTTTGATGTCTTAGGGTCTGGTGGGAAGAATCTAGTCACCTGGTAAGGTAAAATGTCATATTGTTTACTGGATGGCCTACAGGCATCGTTCACAAGGATCTGGGTCCAAAAAGAGTAAAACCATTCCAGTATCCAGCACAGACTCAACTATTGAGTCCACAAGATCTTCCTCAAAGTCTTTGTGGCCACTTGTTCGACTCAACCCAAGGAGAAGAGAAAATCTCAAGCCTCATTTCAAAGGTCTTTCAAACCCATCTATGATGGTAAATTACTGTCACAACAAGGCTTTTTCAATCATTGCAGACTGTCATGGTGGCATCAGGACCTGTGGAAACTGTCGTCCCACAGACTTGTAGTTCATAGGCATGGTAGCAAGAGCTAATTTCTGCTGGTCTGCTTGTTAATCTCCTTTAGTCACATGCTGTGGGAAAGCCAGTCACATTCACTCCCCTTTTATGTATGCTGGCTGCACACTTCCATTAGTGCCAGCTATAGCTTGTCTATACTGGTGTGGAGAGTTGGTTTGATTCACACTTACTGGTGTTTGTAGTGCTTTTTCTGCTGTGAGTGGTTGTATTGTTAACGCTTGTTGTCCTTTTGCTGCTGCTGCCTTACTTCTCTTACTTTTCTCCTTTGTTTCTTACTGTTTGTTCATGTGAGTTTGCAGAGTGTATGAGTTTTTTTTCCTCCTATCTGCCTAAATCTGGATTGCCATCACGTTACTGCTCCTTCCTTCTGGAGGTGTAACAGATTAGATCCGGTCAGGAGTATAGCCAGGCGCAAGACTCGGGCATCTCCACCATTAGGGGTAATCTGGAGGTTAGGGATAACCCTAACATGAGGTACAGTACAGGAGCCCCCCTGTCCCTTGCTATCCTAAAGTCACATTGTGACAATTGGATTGCCATCACATTTCTGCTCCTTCCTTCCGGAGGGGTAACAGATTAGATCTGGTCAAAGGTATAGCCAGGCGCGAGACTCAGGCATCTCCACCATTCGGGGTAATCCGGAGGTTAGGGATAGCCTATGGTCCCCTAACATGAGGTACAGTATAGGTACAGTATAGGAGCCCCCCTGTCCCTTTCTATCCTGCAGTCACATTGAGACAATTATTCTCCCACTGTCATTATCTCCGTAGCTCCCTATTCACGTCATAGAGAGCTCAGCTTCACCCGCACCCCCAGGGTGTAAAGACATGAAGCATTCAGTGTGTAAAAGGGATATTCAGCCACTGCCAGTCTCATCATGTAGATTTTTTTTTCCAATGGAAGCAAAGAACCTGACATGTTGAAATTCCCCAACGTCCGACCCCATACACAAAACTGAGCGTAATGAAATTATCAAGTTTAGCCACTGTCACCTAAAATATTTGGTTACATTCGTCCCATCCTTGTTATCCTGGGGATAAAATACAGTGAAGGAAATAAGTATTGGATCCCTTGCTGATTTTGTAAGTTTGCCACTGACAAAGACATAAACAGTCTATAATTTTAAGGGTAGGTTCATTTTAACAGTGAGAGATAGAACATCAAAAATAAAATCCAGAAAATCACATTGTATAAATTATATAAATGTATTTGCATTTTGCAGAGAGAAATAAGTATTTGATCCCTCTGGAAAACAAGACTTAATACTTGCTGGCAAAACCCTTGTTGGCAGCTCAGCAATCAGACATTTTTTGTAGTTGATGATGAGATTTGCGCTCATGTCAGGAGGAATTTTGCTCCACTCCTCTTTGTAGATCATCTCTAAATCATTAAGATTTTGATGCTTTCGCTTTGGAGCTTCAGCTCCTCCATACGTTTTCTATGGGGTTAAGGTCTGGAGACTGGCTAGGCCACTCCATGACCTTAATGTGCTTTTTTTTGAGCCACTCCTTTGTTGCATTGGGTTCCGTGAATCCATCTGGACTTGACCCAAACTGTACCCCAGATGCTGAACTCCCATTTAAGTCTAACCGACCCGAACTTAAGTGTTCTAAAATGGTGTTAGTAAGGGTTAGGTGGCTGCAAAGGTAAGCAAATTAAAGCAGGACGCTTACCGTGTTTCCACATGGCTGTCACACTGCTTCTGGTTCTGCTCATTACAGCTTATGAATATTCACTGCTTCCACCGGCCACCCTCTGTGACATAGTCTGTGATTGGTTGCAGTCAGATTACACTCCTACCCTTTGTGCCGGTATCTGTGATTGGTTGCCTCACACTAGCTGTCTGGGTGGCCGATGTGGAGTGTAAAAATAAATAAATAATTGGAAAAAATGGCGTGCAATCACTGAATTTTGATACTTAGGGCAGATAAAGCAGACAGCTCGAGGCTGCAGCCCAAAGCTGTGTGCGTTATCTTGGCTGTGTATCAAAATATGAGGGACCCCAAGCGGGTTTTTTAAACTATTTAAATAAATCATTTTTAAAAAATAGTGTGCGGTTCCCCCCCTAATTTTAAAACCTAGCCAAGAAAAAGCAGACAGATGCTGGCTGATATTCTCAGGTTGGGAAGGCCCATGGGTATTCGGTCCTCCCCAGACTACAAATAGCAGCCCGCAGCCTCCCCAGAATTGTCACATCAGTTGGTGCACCCATCATGCTAATTTATCTGGGTCATCTCGACTGCCCCGGAGCGGTGGCAACTGGGGTATTATAAGGGGTAAATGACAGCTGTATTTTGCCAAAAAATCACAGCTGCCATGAAAACCTGGAATAGCAATGTGTAGGAGTCTATAAGAACCCTCATTACTTATCATGTAAGTAAAAGGAAATACAGTTAGGTCCAGAAATATTTGGACAGTGACACAAGTTTTGCTATTTTAGCTGTTTACAAAAACATGTTCAGAAATACAATTCTATATATAATATGGGCTGAAAGTGCACACTCCCAGCTGCAATATGAGAGTTTTCACATCCAAATCGGAGAAAGGGTTTAGGAATCATAGCTCTGTAATGCATAGCCTCCTCTTTTTCAAGGGACCAAAAGTAATTGGACAAGGGACTCTAAGGGCTGCAATTAACTCTGAAGGCGTCTCCCTCGTTAACCTGTAATCAATGAAGTAGTTAAAAGGTCTGGGGTTGATTACAGGTGTGTGGTTTTGCATTTGGAAGCTGTTGCTGTGACCAGACAACATGTCTAAGGAACTCTCAATTGAGGTGAAGCAGAACATCCTGAGGCTGCAAAAAAAGAAAAAATCCATCAGAGAGATAGCAGACATGCTTGGAGTAGCAAAATCAACAGTTGGGTACATTCTGAGAAAAAAGGAATTGACTGGTGAGCTTGGGAACTCAAAAAGGCCTGGGCGTCCACGGATGACAACAGTGGTGGATGATCGCCGCATACTTTCTTTGGTGAAGAAGAACCCGTTCACAACATCAACTGACGTCCAGAACACTCTCAGTGAAGTAGGTGTATCTGTCTCTAAGTCAACAGTAAAGAGAAGACTCCATGAAAGTAAATACAAAGGGTTCACATCTAGATGCAAACCATTCATCAATTCCAAACATAGACAGGCCAGAGTTACATTTGCTGAAAAACACCTCATGAAGCCAGCTCAGTTCTGGAAAAGTATTCTATGGACAGATGAGACAAAGATCAACCTGTACCAGAATGATGGGAAGAAAAAAGTTTGGAGAAGAAAGGGAACGGCACATGATCCAAGGCACACCATATCCTCTGTAAAACATGGTGGAGGCAACGTGATGGCATGGGCATGCATGGCTTTCAATGGCACTGGGTCACTTGTGTTTATTGATGACATAACAGCAGACAAGAGTAGCCGGATGAATTCTGAAGTGTACCGGGATATACTTTTAGCCCAGATTCAGCCAAATGCCGCAAAGTTGATCGGACGGCGCTTCATAGTACAGATGGACAATGACCCCAAGCATACAGCCAAAGCTACCCAGGAGTTCATGAGTGCAAAAAAGTGGAACATTCTGCAATGGCCAAGTCAATCACCAGATCTTAACCCAATTGAGCATGCATTTCACTTGCTCAAATCCAGACCTAAGACGGAAAGACCCACAAACAAGCAAGACCTGAAGGCTGCGGCTGTAAAGGCCTGGCAAAGCATTAAGAAGGAGGAAACCCAGCGTTTGGTGATGTCCATGGGTTCCAGACTTAAGGCAGTGATTGCCTCCAAAGGATTCACAACAAAATATTAAAAATAAAAATATTTTGTTTGGGTTTGGTTTATTTGTCCAATTACTTTTGACCTCCTAAAATGTGGAGTGTTTGTAAAGAAATGTGACAATTCCTACAATTTCTATCAGATATTTTTATTCAAACCTTCAAATTAAACGTTACAATCTGCACTTGAATTCTGTTGTAGAGGTTTCATTTCAAATCCAATGTGGTGGCATGCAGAGCCCAACTCGCCAAAATTGTGTCACTGTCCAAATATTTCTGGACCTAACTGTAAAAACAAAACACAAAGAAAAATCCTTTATTGAAAAAAAAAAAAGCAAACACCCTTTTTCTCCAATTTATTAACCCCCAAAACATCCCTGCAGGTACGACATAATCCATACCATGAAGTCCCATGACAATCCCAGATTTGCTGCATCCAGAGGTCGCAGTGAGCGTTCACATTAAAAAAATGCAACTGAGTATTGCGGCATCCGGTACACACTGATGGATCCGCAGCTGTGAGAGCGGTGACATCAGTGAGTTCACATCTGTCGATTCCCACAGTACCCTAGCTGTGACCTCATGTGAACTCATCTGAGGTGAACTCTTTGAACTCAAATCCGGTAATCCGGTATGGAGTTCATTGGTCCTGGATTCCCAGTTATTAACTTCAATGGTGTCAGATCACCTGATTAACTTGCACCATTGAAGTAAATACTCTGGTAATCTGGCAGCATTATCAATGTCAGATTACTGGAATGTGCTCGCATTCCGTTAATCCGCAATTGAGTTCAATGAGTTTACCTGACGTGAGTTCACCTGAAGTCACAGCTAGACTACCATGGACACCCCAGCTGTGACCCCAGGTTAACTCATTGAACTCAATGCTGTATTACTGCATTAAGCTATGTGCGAACATTATTTGGTTACAAACATTTCTGTATCTCCTGGCAGAAAAAATGCACCAAAAACGGGATACAGTTTTGATACTTCTCTGGCATGTTTTTCTGCCAGGGGATGCATATTTGGTGGCGAGTTATCTGCAACCAAATACTCAACATGCGCATATAATATAATGCGGTAATCCAGCATTGAGTTCAATGAGTTCACCTGAGGTGGCAGCTGGTGTACCCTGGAAACCCCACATGTAACCTCAAGTGAACTCATTGAACTCAATTCAGAATTACTCAAATGTGTGCACATTCTGATAATCCAGCAGTGAGTTCAATTTTGCTGAATTACCGGATTATTAACTTCAATGGTACCAGTTAATCAGGTAATCTGGAGCCATTGAAGTCAATAATCTGGTAATCAAGGACCATTGAACTCACTGCTGGATCACAGGATTTCAGTTCAATGGGTTCACCTCAAGTGAGTTCACCTGAGGTCACAACTGTCCGTGACAGCAGCCAGCTGTGACCACAGGTGAACTCATTGACATCAATGCTTTCACAGCTGCGGCTCTGTCAGTGTGTCCCTGATGCTGCAGTGATCGGTCATATTTTTGTATTGTGACTGCGCACTGCAATTTCAATATATTGCAGAATTATCGTAGAATTATGTGGTGTGGATTACGTTGGACCTGCAGGGGTGTTATGGGGGTTAATAAAATGTAGAAAGAGATTTTTTTGTATTTTTTTTTAATAAAGAGTTTTTCTTTGTTTTGTGTTTATTTCTTTTTACTTACACAATTAGTAATGGGGGGGTCTCATAGACCCCCTACCATTACTAATCCAAGGCTTTATGACAGCTGTGATTTTTTGACAAATCACAGCTGTCATTAATCCATTATTGTTACGGTTGCTGTGGCTCTGGAGACTATGTCCGGATTTCTTGCTACTGCACATGTGCAAGCGCTGGAGACTAAGTCCTATCTTGGAGCCATTGCACATGTGCGGATGACATCATCGCTGACACGAGGTCACATGTCTCTGACACCTTCTAAGCTGATTGGCCACTGGTCATGTGCTTGTGACACGTGGTCACATGTCTCTGACACCTTCTATGCCGATTGGTCGCTGGTCATGTGCTTGTGATGCTTTGCTCGGTGATAGGCCAGTGTGACGTCATTCCTGTCGTTCTGGCAGCGGATTGGCTCTGGTGTCCTCCATCTTGGATGAGGCACAAAGTCTATATAAGACCCTGACGCACGCCGCCCGGCGCTCAGTCCTCTTGGTTCATGCATGAGAGTAGACGCCCTGTGCACGTCCCTCTAGGCATCTCTCTGTCTATGCTAGGTGAGCGCTACCGGCAGGGTAGCGTTCTTATACCTTACAGCTTCGGCTGCAGTCCGTATCCTTACCTCTTAGTGGAGCGGACATAGGCAGGTGCCTGAGGCACATGGTCTGGCTGGGCCTTGTGATTCTACTCGTAGGTGGACGTTGCCGCTAGGGTAACGTTCCTTATACTGCGTCTGGCAGTTGTTCGTATCCTCGCACACTAGGGGAGCGAACAGAGGTAGGAGCTTTGTGCGGCTTATGCTGCTGTCCGTCTCTTTTGCACCACTAGTGGAGCGGACCTAGGCAGGTGCCATATCTAGTGGTTCGTGTCCTCGCACACTAGTGGAGCGAACGCAGGTAGGAGCTTTGTGCGGTTTACGCTGCTGTCCGTCTCCTGGCACCGCTAGAGGAACGGACCTAGGTAGGTGCCATTTCACACTCACTGCTTTTGTCTCAGTGACCATTAAGAGAGACCATACCACACACCCTCCAAGCAAGGGAGGAATTGCTTTATTTCCTAATTATATTCCTCTGTGAGTTTAACAGAGGTATTGCACTCTGCACTTGTGCTATTATTATTTACAGTGGCACACTTATATACCCCTTATCCTCTGCCGTAGTCTGCAGCAGAGTCTCTGCACGGTGGACCCTGACTGTCTGACATTCCTTTAGATTTTATTATCAGACAGTCCCCCGTAACACTTATATTACTCTAATTGGCGCCGCTCCAGGATTGGCGCATCTAATGGATGTGCCAATTTTAGGGCGACTGCAGGCTCCTAATTTTAGGATGGGGAGGGCCCAATAACCATGGGCCCCCAGCTATCTGCTTTCTCTTGGCTGGGTATCAAAATTTGGGTTGACCAGACTCCAGTTTTTAAATTATTTATTTAAATAATTTAAAAAAAAAAAAAAGCTCAATGGGGTCTCTCGTATTTTGATACATAGCCATGATAACACACATAGCTGTACCTGTCTGCTTTATCTGGACTGGGTATCAAAATACGGGGACCCTGCGACATTTTTTTCCAATTAGTTATTTATTTTTACACTCCACTCTGGGGACCCAGACAGCTAGTGTGAGGGCGACCAATCAAAGATGCCGACAGTCTCACTGCAACCAATCCCAGATACTTTCACAGAGGGTGGATGGGGGAGGCAGTGAATATTTATGAGATTTAATGAATGGACCCGGAAGCAGTGTGATAGCTGCAAGGGAGATTTGTCTTGCTGTATTCTTTTTCTTTTATTTATTTTTTATCAGGTTGGCCAAACTCGAACAGTTACACGTACTTCCTTGAGAGGTCCATGTTCGGAGTCCATGCACGGACACTAGGTATCCAATATGGACCCCAAACTTTACAGTTCGGGTACGCCCATCAACATTTGTTATCCTATATATTATAACTGTATGGATTTTTGAATAATTCAGATATTTTACAGGAAATATTATATTTGCACACTTCTCCTTTATCCATTGTATATCAATATGCTGGGGTAGCCGTGGCTTTTATTTCTGATCTCCCGGCTCTGCAGAGTCCCCCTCCTCTGGAGCTCTGTATTATCCTAACATGGCTAACTGGCTGAGATTGTTTTATCTCCAGTCCTCAAATATTTGCTTTGTACACTGCAGTATGACCATGCGGCCATGGTTGTGTAATGCGCTCAATGAGGTAGAAAACGGCCTCATCAGGTAGAAAAACAGAATAAATCAGGACTGAATCTTAAGATTTGCGTTTTGCGTGACTAAGGAAACAAACGGTAATCCCTCGTGTTGGTTTTCCTTGCCTCTGCCCCCTGCCGAGACTTTGCTTTACAAACGCGACCACTGACTCCATCTGTGTAAATACGGCGAGCGGTCACCTTACATGAGGTCGTAAACCCGTGCTGGAATCTGGACATGCTATGAAATCTGTGAGATTCACATCAAGATGTTAGTTTCTAATGCAGTTACTATCGGAGCCTGTATAAAAGCCAAGGCAGGGAATGCAGCTGCCCTTTTGTGGTATATCTGGATAATAATACAACTTCACCGCTCACACTTAAAGGTCCAGTCACACTAAGCAACTTACCAGCGATCCCAACAACGATAGGGATCGCTGGTAAGTTGCTAGGAGGTTGCTGGTGAGATGTCACACTGCAACGCTCCAGCGATCCCACCAGCAACCTGACCTGGCAGGGATCGCTGGAGCGTGGCTACACAAGTTGCTGGTGAGCTCACCAGCAACCAGTGACAAGCCCCCAGCGCCGCTTGGAAGATGCTGCGCTTGGTAACTAAGGTAAATATCGGGTAACCAACCCGATATTTACCTTGGTTACCACCGCACGGAGCTACACGTGCAGAGAGCAGGGAGCAGCGCACACTGAGCGCTGGCTCCCTGCTCTCCTAGTTACAGCACACATGGGGTTAATTTCCCGATGTGTGCTGTAGCTACATGTGCACAGAGCAGGGAGCAGCGCACACTGCTTAGCGCTGGCTCCTTGCTCTCCTAGTTACAGCACACATGGGGTTAATTAACCCGATGTGTGCTGCAGCTAAATGTGCATACAGCAGGAGCCGGCACTGACAGTGAGAGCGGTGGAGGCTGGTATCAAAGGTAAATATCGGGTAACCAAGGACAGGGCTTCTTGGTTACCCGATGTTTACATTGGTTACCAGCCTCCGCAGAAGCCGGCTCCTGCTGCCTGCACATTTAGTTGTTGCTGTCTCGCTGTCACACACAGCGATCTGTGCTTCACAGCGGGACAGCAACAACTAAAAAATGGCCCAGGACATTCAGCAACAACCAACGACCTCACAGCAGGGGCCAGGTTGTTGCTGGATGTCACACACAGCAACATCGCTAGCAACGTCACAAAAGTTGTTCGTTAGCAGCGATGTTGCTAGCGATGTTGCTTAGGGGTGCTTCACACATAGCGAGCTCACTGCCGAGATCGCTGCTGAGTCACGCTTTTTGTGACGCAGCAGTGACCTCATTAGCGATCTCGCTGTGTGTGACACTGAGCAGCGATCTGGCCCCTGCTGCGAGATCGCTGCTCGTTACACACAGCCCTGGTTCGTTTTCTTCAAAGCCGCTCTCCTGCTGTGACACACAGATCGCTGTGTGTGACAGCAAGAGAGCGACAAATGAAGCGAGCAGGGAGCAGGAGCCGGCGTCTGACAGCTGAGGTAAGCTGTATCCAAGATAAACATCGGGTAACCAAGGTGGTTACCCGATATTTACCTTAGTTACCAGCCTCTGCAGCTCTCACGCTGCCTGTGCTGCCGGCTCCGGCTCTCTGCACATGTAGCTGCTGTACACATCGGGTTAATTAACCCGATGTGTACAGCAGCTAGGAGAGCAAGGAGCCAGCACTAAGCAGTGTGCGCGGCTCCCTGCTCTCTGCACATGTAGCTGCATTACACATCGGGTTAATTAACCCGATGTGTACTGTAGCTAGGAGAGCAAGGAGCCAGCGCTCAGTGTGGGCGGCTCCCTGCTCCCTGCTCACACTGGTAACTAATGTAAACATCGGGTAACCATACCCGATGTTTACCTTAGTTACCAGTCTCCGCAGCTTCCAGACAGCGGCTCCGTGCAAGCGCAGCGTCGCTTGCACGTCGCTGCTGGCTGGGGGCTGTTCACTGGTCGCTGGTGAGATCTGCCTGTTTGACAGCTCACCAGCGACCATGTAGCGATGCAGCAGCGATCCTGACCAGGTCAGATCGCTGGTCGGGTCGCTGCTGCATCGCTAAGTGTGAAGGTACCCTTAGTGTGACGGGGCCTTTAGTGATAGAAAAGCCATAAAACACTGAAACAACACTGATAGTGTGGGACAGCACACCATGGAAGAAGATTAGGGACCTAGGAACAGAGAATAGTGTCATACACTTTTAGGGCAATTGAAAGCTGAATAGTACTTTCGATTTGCCATGAAAATATTTGCTGCTCATTACATTTTCTGGTGAAAAATACGCCGAATTTTGCAAATTCGAACTCTATTAGATTCACTCATTTGTCACCACTCAAAACATCAAAGATAAGTGAATCCTGCAGATTACGGGCGGGTGCATGCGTTGCGTACACGTTTTTTTCAAAATAGCATTTTTACTACAAATTTAAGAGACCACAACAAAATAAAAATGCATGGTAGGTATAAACTCTGAATTCACCCTAAATATACAGTGTGTCCACCCATATCCTGTCCACCGCCATAAACTTGAGAACGGCGGCAGCTATAAGCATAGAAGTGGTGTCTAGGTATAGTAAAGTAGCCATGTGCTATGCAATTAAACCACCTATAGCGCCACCTGGTGGAAAACAACGGAGTTAGCATTTTTATCTCGAAAACGGAACGAGATAGAGAAAAAAAGTGAATTACAAAGTTGTAGGGCATCATCAATTCAATACGAATCGACCCCTCGCATACAGAAATGCTATGATATGAAACCCATGACCCCTACACAAAACATTGAATGCTGGTCACGCATATGGCGCTCATTAGTGGCCCCCGTCAGCTGCAATGCACATCTGGGCTCTGCACAGCATACTGTATCTCGCTGCACGCTGTGCAATATGGTAGGTGACACGTCTGCACAAGCATCTGTGATACGTCGTCGTAGCTCCTGCAATGTTGGTGGAGGAGTCGCATACACCTGCTGTGTGATGTGACCTCACAGAAAGAAGTCCAATGGGGTCAGGTCAGGTGAGCGGAGGCCACTCCACACAGCCACCATACCCGATGACTTGTAGGAAGGTCTCCATGAGGTGTCGCTTCACGTCCGCAGCCTTGTGAGTGTTACACGTTCTAATCATAGCATTTCTGTATGCAAGGTGTCGATTCGTATTGAATTGATGATGCCCTACAACTTTGTAATTCACTTTTTTTCTCTATCGCGTTCTGTTTTCGAGATAAAAATGCTAACTCCGTTGTTTTCCACCAGGTGGCGCTATAGGTGGTTCCATTGCGTAACGCATGGCTACTTTACTATACCTAGACACCACTTCTATGCCTATAGCCTCCGCCGTTCTCAAGTTAATGGCGGTGGCCAGGATATGGGTGGACACACTGTATATACAAGGTGGCCATAAAATAACCTAAGGTGTTTGGAGCCGTGTGCAGACTGACCCAGTGGACAGAATTGGCGGAAAATTGGTATGTATGCTATTCAAGGCATGAGGAAACGGAAGACATCTTAAAAAGAATTATACCAGAACTCCCCACCAGGTGAAAACGTGGCGCTGTACAGTGAGCGAGCCTTACAACTCAGTCTGCTGGATTCCTGTCTCTTTGCCGGATGGTGCGCTGTTAGTGCGGTTATTTTATGAGAATGCCGGGAATGCTACAGCTGCACTTTCTTCACTTGAAAGACCTTCACAAACGTAGCGGCTCAATGGCTGTCAATTGGCTGAGACAGATGATGACATGTTTTGAGGGAACAGGGTTACTGAGTGTTCAGCCAGGGCGCGGGCGATGACGGGTAAGCAGAGAAGTTTTGGAGAACATTGCCACTGCCGTCGTGGGGCAAGAACAACCCTGCTGGGAACAGCAATGCACACAGTGTTTCCAGGCAACTGGGGTACCCCGTACAGCACAGCGTGGAAAGTTCTCCGCAAGATCTTGCGGGCGTACCCGTATAAAATTAGCCATCATCAACAACTCCTTTCTTGCAACAATGATGCCCACATGACATTTGCATTAATGTTTCTGGTGAAAGTGGAAGTGGATGGAATTTGGCCATGGAATGTTCTGTGGTGCGACGAATGGAATGGTGAACACCCAAAATTGTCGCATATGGGCTACCGAAAATCCGCAGGCGGTCGAGGGAGTTCCGCTGCATTTGCCAAAGGTAACAGTTTGTTGTGGCTTCACCTCATCATTCATCCTTGGACCGTTCTTTTACGAAGAAATGAGACCAACTGGAGTTGCTACTGTGACGCCCTGGACCCCAGGGGTCACAGGTCATTACACTCACCACATACACCCCCACACTAGAAAGGTACCATCAGTCAACCACAAAGACATGATTGCCTCCCTCAGAGTCAGACAGGCACACCAGGTGGGCGGAGTCAGGCGGAAAGACACGCCCTCCGAGGCGTCTGCTGGCCTGAGGCAGGAACACAGAAAACAGTTCAGTTCAGTACAGTTGAGTGGAGAGTAGTGGAGTACATTTCTGCTTGGGGCCTGGGCTGGAGCCTAGGACCCCAGATCATTCAGGCAGGCAGACGGCAGTGGCCGCCTGCAGGAGACCGGGAATACGACCGGTGGAACCGTGAGGGACCGGGACAGGGTAGTGGCCCGCCGGAACCGAACCGGGGAGCCAACAGGATACTGGAGCACCAGGCAGGGTACTCAGACCCCGAACTAGGCTATATGCCACCACCATAGTCAGATTAACCGATTGCGGTCTGGACCTCAGGGGTGCATTCCCACCAAAGTCCCGATTGAAGGCAACAGCCCAACCCGTCCGGATAAGAGCCACCGCCAGAGGCCAGAGATCCAAGGTCCAGCATTTGCGGGAAAAAGGGGCTCCTACGACACATACACGCCGGGGAGCGGACTACCAGTGCCCATGCACAGTGGTCACACTACAAACACAGGTGCAGGAGAAAGGCGGACATTGCCAACCTGACTAGGAAGCTGCAGCCGGCTGCGGGCCCCGTCCATCCCTCCGTTTGGTTTACCAGTGACTCTGTGTGGTTTAATCATGAGTACACCAGTGCCATCCGTCACCGCACCGCGCCGCACCGCAACCCTGCGCCCTGCACCCCGGCCCTCGCACAACCGGGCCCCGGGACCAACATCCTCATACCCACGGAGGGGTCAACACCTAGCTGCGCCACTACACCGCTCCCGGGAGTCCCCGTACATTCACCGGAGCGGTGGTGTCCACCATCACCACAACCCGTGGGTGGCGTCATGAACAATCATCCCAAAACCAAACACACGCATTCCCCCACGCGTAGCACCAACCCCCCTTGCAGAGCGACGTGACCCCCGGGTCCGTGAGAGGCTCGAGCCACCGTCTGCAGTACGAGCACGGATCCAAGCGGCTCGGCAGTCGCAGCCGAGACCGTGGGGCGGAACACTACCTGTTCCTTGACTGCAACGAGATACCAGACAATGCTGGAAACAGTGGTCATTCTGCAACTCCAACAGCGGCAGTGTCTTCAGAAGACAACCTCCATGAATGATGGAGACCTTACATCATAAATCATGTGAAGAATGTTCTGTGGGCACATTTTCCCGATGACAGGAGTTTGAGACACTCTTTCCCTAACGCATGTCCACCGCGTTCACCCGATCTCAATGCTTGTGATTTCTGGTTGTGGGGGAGCAAATTTATTGGGGAAATGTCCACACCCTGGCTGACCTCAATGACCACATCATTTTGGAAGTTCGCATTATCCCACCAGACATAATCTGCATAGGATGAACATGATCACCATGCATGATGGTGGCCATATTGAACAGTTATGCTGGTCTGTGGTACAATTGTGACATCTCCAATTATCGGCACTCGTTTTTTGGGCCGCTCGCTCACTGTACAGCGCCACTTTTTCACCTGGTGGGGAGTTTTGGTACAATCTTTTTTTAAGATGCCTTCCGTTTCCTCCATTCCTTGAATAGCATACAAACCAACTTTCAGCCAATCCTGTCCACTGGGTCAGCCTGCACACGCTCCAAACACCTTAGGTTATTTTATTGCCACCTTGTATATATATACAGTGCCTACAAGTAGTATTCAACCCCCTGCAGATTTAGCAGGTTTACACATTCGGAATTAACTTGGCATTGTGACATTTGGACTGTAGATCAGACTGGAAGTGTGAAATGCAGCAAAAAAGAATGTTATTTCTTTTTTTTTAAATTGTGAAAAGTTTATTCAGAGGGTCATTTATTATTCAACCCCTCAAACCACCAGAATTCTGTTTTGTTCCCCTAAAGTATTAAGAAGTATTTCAGGCACAAAGAACAATGAGCTTCACATGTTTGGATTAATTATCTCTTTTTCCAGCCTTTTCTGACTAATTAAGACCCTCCCCAAACTTGTGAACAGCACTCATACATGGTCAACATGGGAAAGACAAAGGAGCATTCCAAGGCCATCAGAGACAAGATCGTGGAGGGTCACAAGGCTGGCAAGGGGTACAAAACCCTTTCCAAGGAGTTGGCCCTACCTGTCTCCACTGTTGGGAGCATCATCCGGAAGTGGAAGGCTTATGGAACTACTGTTAGCCTTCCACGGCCTGGACAGCCTTTGAAATTTTCCTCCCGTGCAGAGGCCAGACTTATCCGAAGAGTCAAGGCTAACCCAAGGACAACAAGGAAGGAGCTCCGGGAAGATCTCATGGCAGTGGGGACATTGGTTTCAGTCAATACCATAAGTAACGTACTCCACCGCAATGGTCTCCGTTCCAGACGAGCCCGTAAGGTACCTTTACTTTCAAAGCGTCATGTCAAGGCTCGTCTACAGTTTGCTCATGATCACTTGGAGGACTCTGAGACAGACTGGTTCAAGGTTCTCTGGTCTGATGAGGCCAAGATCGAGATCTTTGGTGCCAACCACACACGTGACGTTTGGAGACTGGATGGCACTGCATACGACCCCAAGAATACCATCCCTATAGTCAAGCATGGTGGTGGCAGCATCATGCTGTGGGGCTGTTTCTCAGCCAAGGGGCCTGGCCATCTGGTCCGCATCCATGAGAAGATGGATAGCACGGCCTACCTGGAGATTTTGGCCAAGAACCTCCGCTCCTCCATCAAGGATCTCAAGATGGGTCGTCATTTCATCTTCCAACAAGACAACGACCCAAAGCACACAGCCAAGAAAACCAAGGCCTGGTTCAAGAGGGAAAAAATCAAGGTGTTGCAGTGGCCTAGTCAGTCTCCTGACCTTAACCCAATTGAAAACTTGTGGAAGGAGCTCAAGATTAAAGTCCACATGAGACACCCAAAGAACCTAGATAACTTGGAGAAGATCTGCATGGAGGAGTGGGCCAAGATAACTCCAGAGACCTGTGCCGGCCTGATCAGGTCTTATAAAAGAAGATTATTAGCTGTAATTGCAAACAAGGGTTATTCCACAAAATATTAAACCTAGGGGTTGAATAATAATTGACCCACACTTTTATGTTGAAAATTTATTGAAATTTAACTGAGCAACATAACTTGTTGGATTGTAAGATTTATGCATCTGTTAATAAATCCTGCTCTTGTTTGAAGTTTGCAGGCTCTAACTTATTTGCATCTTATCAAACCTGCTAAATCTGCAGGGGGTTGAATACTACTTGTAGGCACTGTATATATATATATATATATATATATATATATATATACAGTTAGGTCCAGAAATATTTGGACAGTGACACAAGTTTTGTTATTTTAGCTGTTTACAAAAACATGTTCAGAAAGACAATTATATATATAATATGGGCTGAAAGTGCACACTCCCAGCTGCAATATGAGAGTTTTCACATCCAAATCGGAGAAAGGGTTTAGGAATCATAGCTCTGTAATGCATAGCCTCCTCTTTTTCAAGGGACCAAAAGTAATTGGACAAGGGACTCTAAGGGCTGCAATTAACTCTGAAGGCGTCTCCCTCGTTAACCTGTAATCAATGAAGTAGTTAAAAGGTCTGGGGTTGATTACAGGTGTGTGGTTTTGCATTTGGAAGCTGTTGCTGTGACCAGACAACATGCGGTCTAAGGAACTCTCAATTGAGGTGAAGCAGAACATCCTGAGGCTGAAAAAAAAGAAAAATCCATCAGAGAGATAGCAGACATGCTTGGAGTAGCAAAATCCACAGTCGGGTACATTCTGAGAAAAAAGGAATTGACTGGTGAGCTTGGGAACTCAAAAAGGCCTGGGCGTCCACGGATGACAACAGTGGTGGATGATCGCCGCATACTTTCTTTGGTGAAGAAGAACCCGTTCACAACATCAACTGAAGTCCAGAACACTCTCAGTGAAGTAGGTGTATCTGTCTCTAAGTCAACAGTAAAGAGAAGACTCCATGAAAGTAAATACAAAGGGTTCACATCTAGATGCAAACCATTCATCAATTCCAAAAATAGACAGGCCAGAGTTACATTTGCTGAAAAACACCTCATGAAGCCAGCTCAGTTCTGGAAAAGTATTCTATGGACAGATGAAACAAACATCAACCTGTACCAGAATGATGGGAAGAAAAAAGTTTGGAGAAGAAAGGGAACGGCACATGATCCAAGGCACACCACATCCTCTGTAAAACATGGTGGAGGCAACGTGATGGCATGGGCATGCATGGCTTTCAATGGCACTGGGTCACTTGTGTTTATTGATGACATAACAGCAGACAAGAGTAGCCGGATGAATTCTGAAGTGTACCGGGATATACTTTCAGCCCAGATTCAGCCAAATGCCGCAAAGTTGATCGGACGGCGCTTCATAGTACAGATGGACAATGACCCCAAGCATACAGCCAAAGATACCCAGGAGTTCATGAGTGCAAAAAAGTGGAACATTCTGCAATGGCCAAGTCAATCACCAGATCTTAACCCAATTGAGCATGCATTTCACTTGCTCAAATCCAGACTTAAGACGGAAAGACCCACAAACAAGCAAGACCTGAAGGCTGTGGCTGTAAAGGCCTGGCAAAGCATTAAGAAGGAGGAAACCCAGCGTTTGGTGATGTCCATGGGTTCCAGACTTAAGGCAGTGATTGCCTCGAAAGGATTCGCAACAAAATATTGAAAATAAAAATATTTTGTTTGGGTTTGGTTTATTTGTCCAATTACTTTTGACCTCCTAAAATGTGGAGTGTTTGTAAAGAAATGTGACAATTCCTACAATTTCTATCAGATATTTTTGTTCAAACCTTCAAATTAAACGTTACAATCTGCACTTGAATTCTGTTGTAGAGGTTTCATTTCAAATCCAATGTGGTGGCCTGCAGAGCCCAACTCGCCAAAATTGTGTCACTGTCCAAAGATTTCTGGACCTAACTGTATATATATATATATGAGTAGGACTGATTTTGTAGAAGCAAAGAAACTGAAGTAGCCAATGCTTGAATTTGTTTTTAATATTTTTCAATAATTCTTATGGGGTTGTTTTTTTTTATACATAGACTTAATTTTTCTTAACCCTTTGATGCAGTGATTACAAGGTGTGAAAGAAAAATTTGCTATGAGTTGTTTAACGCTTATTATACTGTAATCAGTAAAGATTTTGGCCTCACGGGGCATTGCCCTGCACCCTTACCATCAATTCTGGTGATCACTCATTGTCTTAAAGGGAACCTGTTCTGTTGAAAATGGCATCTGATTTGCAGGCAGATTGATGTACATTTTTGTGAGAAAAGTTTCAGTAGCTTTAATTTTAATCATTGAAGTTCCTGGTGCACAGGGATATGCACAGGAGTCCAGTGGGTGGTCTTAGACTATGATTGACAGTTTTCCCTGTATGACAGTACATAGAAGGATAGCTGTCAATCACTGAGTAGAACCGCCCACTGGACT
This sequence comes from Anomaloglossus baeobatrachus, assembly GCF_048569485.1. Classification (NCBI taxonomy): domain Eukaryota; kingdom Metazoa; phylum Chordata; class Amphibia; order Anura; family Aromobatidae; genus Anomaloglossus; species Anomaloglossus baeobatrachus. The sequence continues at coordinate 560,406,795 of NC_134358.1, read as the reverse complement.
CAAATGCATATAGACACCAGGGACTTCATGTCACGATGACTATGAGATAGCGAGGAACTGGGGCCTCAAAGTTGACACTCAGGCTAGAGCCCTATGCTATCCCTATTCTCAGGGATACCCCTAAAGGTGGGGATGCCTGAGTCTCCTTCTTGGCCCTACTCCAGAGCAACCCTCATCTGATTCCCCCTCTCCCTCTCCCAGGGGGGACAGGAGTGATATTATATCCACAAAAATAGACAGACAGGCGAAACCAAAGCTCACACAGCATGCACACAAGAAAAAAGGAGGGAAAAAAGAGCAGGGAGGAAACAACAAGACGACAGGTAAACTCTACAATAGTCTGGGACACCAAAACACACATCAGTACAGTATAGCCTATAGCTAGCATAGGTAGAGGATTTCATCCAGCATAAATGGGAGGTGAGCAGATGTGATTGGTTTCCTCACAACATGTGATCAAAGGAGAATAACAAGCAGACTAGCCTGATTATGACTGAGCACTTAGCAGGTCAAAGCCCGAGTCTGCCTGTGTTGATCCCAGAGAAATTATGAGGCGGAGTGTCAGAATCTGCAATGTGAACAGTGCCTATGCCGTAATGACAGTTGATTCAAAACGCCATGTTATACTGAATCCTTTTCAGCAAACCGATATGTCGTTCTGCCCTTCCTCTTCTCTATATCGTGCTATCCCCCGATCAGACTAAAGTTCTACAAAAACATCTCTATTAACAGGGTATTTGATAAATGCTTGATTTTTGGGGACTTTTATTATTGGGCCATTATTGATCACTATAATGATGTTCATGTGTCGCGCAGGGTTATGGGGTACTCGGTCCCGGGCGGTGTATAACTGGGGCATGTCACTTTGGTGGCCGTTGCCCGGTTCCGTCCCTGGGTGCTTTTTGAAATGGGGGAATATTTACAGGGGATTTGAATAACGTTCACACGTGACGCCACTTGTGGTGCTGCGGCTATGTGGATGGAGCCACTGTTGCACAGTTTTCACTACTGGGGCTGGTGTTAATGGCAGCCTGGATGTTAGACCCTCCGCAAGCAGGGCCGGGCCCCAGAGGATAGGTGAAGTGACGGGTGTCGGAAGAAGGTAGTCCACACAAGGGGTTCAGTGCAACTGGTTCTTTACGCACTTTCTGGTGGTAACTGGTCACCCGAGGCCGGCTGATTTCACCTTCAGGTCCCCTTAGTCCCAGTGCCAGTTTAGTGACCTGGTGCCTTCTTTCCCTGCACCTGTCTTTTGGTTGGTGGGTCCCCGTGGCTTGGAGTGGCTGGGGGGTCCCCTTCTGTTTGTCTTCTACAGCAGTCCGTATGACGGTAGTGTGAAACCTGTGGGGTTGGAGTCTCTGGTCCTGTCCCCAGTTCTCCCTTCACTACTGAGTCCCGAACGTCTAGGTCAGTGAGGTCCTTGTTGGTCCCCTCTCTGTGCAGGTGTTATCAGGTCTGCCTGGAGCTTGTGCCTCACCTAGAATTCTGTACCCCGTTGGTGCGTAGTTCCGGGAGGACTCCACCGTACACCGGCAACTAACCGCCTGGGCCCTCAGGTCACTGTTCACTCCTGTCAGTCCATTCACTTCCAATTCTTCACTGTCCACTGTCCCACACCGACTGTCCACTGTCCGCCCCTCCCACCTGGTCGTCAAGTGGACTGGATTGGCTCTACCTCTAGGCAGCCATCCATTGGTCCAAACCTAGCCTGGTACCATTCTATGGGGGAATTGGGGAGAAAACAGTGATTACCTGGGTTTTTGTTGTTACCGGCACTGGTATTCTGGGTCCCTAGGGGGTAGGCCCTGCATCGTGGTGAGGGATGCAGTACCTTGTAGCTCCCTGATAGTTTCAGGGGCACTACATTCACTTGTTCTTCAATAAACCTAAATGCACTGATAATTTCTCTTTCCTTCCAGTTCATTAATAATCTGGGTCCCTTGGAGCTGATCCTCAATACTCCAAGTCACCACCGAGTCCATCACGGTAGGTTCCTTGCATTATTTTAGTGGCGGAGGAGTCAGGGGTGGCCCTTGTATAAAATTAGGAGTTGGGCCCATTTTTTGCTTATGACTAATAATTACAAAATATTAAAGTCGGATCCTTGTTAGGAGGCGTCACACTTTTAGCTTCTTATATTTCAGGTAGAAATCCGTACTGCATCGATTCCAATTATGGCGGAACACTGATCATCTGGGACAGGATTTTCGGTGAGTTACTGTCTCGTTTTCAAGTATCTCATAAACGAGTACATTTTTTTAAGATTTTATTTCAGCTTTTTTTTAGTTTATTTTTAGTGTTTGCACCTGGTTTTCATTTGCTTCAAATTGTATTTTTAAAGGGAATCTGTCCCAGGATTTTTGTTATGCAATCTGAGTGCAGCACCTGTTACGGGGGAATCGGCAGATTAGGACCAGGGGGTATATATCCCAATCGCCAGTCGGGGCCCACCGTGCTCCAGATGGTAATGGAGCTGCTGGCACCCTGTGGGTTAGGCGGAGACTAAAGAGCTGATGACTCAGAGATAACCCAAGAGACGTGGGAACCGGTCACGTGTGTAACGACACGTGAGACTGGACGACAACCCAGTTAGTGTTTCGGTGGAGCAGGCGCTACTCCGACCACGTGTGAAGGGAACAAGTCAGGCCGGGTGGTGACCAGGTAGCGTTGACTGAGAAGACCGCTGCGACAGCGCCCTGTCGGCCACGTGTGTAAGACACGTCAGGCCGAGCGGTCCTTCGATTAGCTTTTCTGGTCACCACTCGACTGTCCACGTGTGTAGAGGACACATCAGACCAGGTAGTCACACCAGTAGCATTTGATTGGGAAGCCGAGGAGGGAAATAGGGTTCACACACCCAATCCAGGAACACCCTGTTAACTCCACAGGGGTTCTGGAATACGCTGTCCGTGCGCGTAGAAGGCACAACCGGACCGGGGGCGCAGCAGGTACGCTGTCCGTGTGCGTAGAGGGCACTCTTGGACAGGTGACGCAGCAGGTACGCTGTCCGTGTGCGTAGAGGGCACTCTTGGACAGGTGACGCAGCAGGTATGCTGTCCGTGTGCGAAGAGGGCACTCTTGGACAGGTGACGCAGCAGGTACGCTGTCCGTGTGCGAAGAGGGCACTCTTGGACAGGTGACGCAGCAGGTATGCTGTCCATGTGCGTAGGAGGCACAAACGAACAAGTAATGCAGCAGCCGCAGTCCAGTTAATGCCACTGGACTGCTACAGCATTACTGGAACAGCAGCAAGGAAGCACGGCGCCTGACCCTGATGTGCTGAGCCACTAATCTTGGCGTGACAGGCACCATTCGCCTAGCCCTACCTACCGCTTCCAACAAGGCTTATGCATCATGAACTCTAAGTGAAGACTGCGCGCCTCCATGTTGTCTCCAGCCCCTTTTATAACCTGGGTCCGCCCCAAACCCAGGGTGGAACCACCAAGGTCCAATAGCAGAGTGCCATATCATCAGCGACGTCACCAGCGGCCTATCCGGAACCGCCATGTCATTGATGACCTCATGGCAGCCACGCCCCAAACACTTCACCAGTCATCGTCTGACGACCAATGGTGAGGTGCCAGATCATAGGGGCGGGCCTCTGCGAGCCAGTCCGGAGTGGTCACGTCATCAGGACACCTGACACCCTCTGCCCTATCAGGACTTGCCACCTCACGGACATGCTCAGTGAGGTCCTTACCGGACCTAACCTCTAATGCACTAAGTGCCTGAGCATGCTCAGTAGCCTGAACAACAGTCTCGGAAATCAGACTATCTGCCTGAGCATGCTCAGTAGGCACAACACAGGACTTAGACACGGCACGATGTCCAAGTACCTGTGCAAAGAGGCTTTTCGCACTAAGTGTAGGAGCATGCTCAGTAGCCTGAACCGAGGACTTAGCCTCAGAAATGGCACTATCAGGGTTAGCATGCTCACAAGGCGAAACACTTAGACTCTGGCTGGGGTAAATCGGCGCGCGCATGCGCACTAGCCGCCTCTCCACACTTAGACGTGGAGGAAGAAGCAGCCAACTAGACGACCCGAGGCACGGCCAAAAACGGCAGCCGGTGCCTGGGCGCAACAGGAACCGCAGCAGGCTGCTTGCGACTATGGCGGCGCCAATTCGTAACAGCATCATATAGTGTCATAAATCTTCATTTCAACAATGTGTCACTTATTGGGTGTTTGTTGCTGTTTCAATAAAATCAATGTTTTATCAGCAGTAGTCACTGCAGGACTAAAGGCTGCTTTACACGCTTTACATGCTCGTGAAGTACCCGCCCCCGTCGTTTCTGCGTCTCGGGCAAATCGCTGCCCGTGGCGCACAATATCGCTAGGCCCCGTCACACGTACTTACCTGCCTAGCGATGTCACTGTGACCGGCGAACAGCCTCTTTTTTTAAGGGGTAGGTTCGTGCGCTGTCACAGCGACGTCACACAGCAGCCCGCCAAGAGAGGCGGAGGGGCGGAGACCAGCTGCATTAACGACATGCCCACCTCGTTGCCGGAGGACGCAGGTATGTTGTTGTTCGTCGTTCCTGGGGTGTCACACGTAGCGATGTGCGCTGCCTCAGGAACGACCAACAACCTGCGTCCAGCACCAGCAACGATTTTTTGAAAATGAACGACGTGTCAACGATCAATGATAAGGTGAGTATTTTTGATCGTTAGCGGTCGCTCGTAGGTGTCACACGCAACGACGTCGCTAACGAGAATGGATGTGCGTCACGAATTCCGTGACCCCAGCGATATCTCGTTAGCGATGTCGCTGCGTGTAAAGCAGCCTTTAGTGTCTCATGCCTTCCGCTCCAACCACGCCCCCAGCACTGATTAGCAGCTCTCTGACAATACACCGTGTACACAGGAAGCTGTCAATCAGGGGTGTGGGTGGGGTTATACAGGACTCAGCATTCTGACCTCTGCAGAGAAAACTGTGATTGTATAAAAATGACAGCAAGTAGCCCAGTAACTGTAATCAGGGTATCAGCCCCTGTATCATGCTGCACTCAGACTACATAGAAAAAACCTGGAGACAGTGTCATTTATATTTGTACCGTTACTACATTATGTTTTGGGATTAAAAATGAAGACTGCTGGCGCGCATGTAATCAATGTGCAGTTCGGAGTCCCAGCACTGCACCGATGGTTTTGCACAATTGTAATGTTTCCAATTTTTGAATTAGTTTTGCAAATATATTGCAGCCTTATGATAAACATATAATGTTTTGGGGGTTTTTTTGTTTGTTTTTTTTATCTGGTGTCAATGCCACTGTTCTCCTGAATCTAGTAATGTTCTTCTTTTGTTCCAGAGTATCTCTGATCCTGAAATATGGCTCCTTCTTCTCTGTATATAATTCTAGTATTTTTAGCCAACTGGGTGTGGTTTTAGATGTTATTTTTTAGCACTACACCCAGTTGCCAGAAATATTAAATATGCATGTGTATATATATATATATATATACATATATATATATACATTTTATATATATATATATATATATATATATATATATATATATATATATATATATACATACAGTATGGTAAATAAGTATTTGATCCTCTGCCGATTTTCCAAGTTTTCCCACCTACAAAGAATGGGGACATCTGTAACTTTTATCATCGGTAACTTCAACTGTGATAGACAGAATAAAAAATCCAGACAATCTCATTGCATGATTTATAAATTATAAATAATTTGCATTTTGTATTTGATACAATAGAAAAACAGAAGTTAATATTTGGTAGAAACCTATGTTTGCAGTTACAGAGGTCGGACATTTCTTGTGGTTCTTGACCAGGTTTGCACACACTGCAGATCTCTCAGGTCACTCCTCCATACAGATCTTCTCCAGATCGTTCAGGTTTCGGGGCTGTTGCTGGGCAACATTGAGTTTCATCTCCTCCAAAGATTTTCTATTGGGTTCAGGTCTGGACACTGGCGATGCCACTCCATGACATTGAATGCTTCTTACGGAGCTGTTCCTTAGTTGTCCTGGCTGTGTGTGTCTGGTCATTGTCATGCCGGAAGACCCAGCCACGACCCCACTTCAATGCTCTTACTGAGGGAAGGAGGTTGTTGGCCAAAATCTGGCGACATATCACCCCATCCATCCTCCCTTCAATATAGTACAGTCGTCCTGTCCCCTTTGCAAAAAAGCACTCCCAAAGTATGATGTTTCCACCCCCATACTTTGCGGTTTGGACGGTGTTCTTTGGCTTGAACTCATCCGTCTTCCTCGAAACACAGCGAGTGGAGTTGATACCAGAAAGCTCTATTTTGGTCTCATCTGACCACATGACCTTCTCCCATGCCTCCTCTGGGTTATCCAGATGGTCATTGGAGAACTTCAAATGGACTTGGACATGTGCTGGCGTGAGCAGGGGGACCTTGTGTGTCCTGCAGGATTATAATCCTTGTCGGTGTAGTGTGTTACTATTGGTAATCTTTGAGACTGTGGTCCCAGCTCTCTACAGTTCATTGACCAGGTCTTCCCATGTAGTTCTGGTCTGAGTCCTGATCATTCTCAGAATCATCCTTACCCCATGAGGCGAGATCTGGTTTGGAGCCCCAGAGTGAGTAAGGTTGACAGCCATCTTGTATTTCTTCCATTTTCTAATAATTGCGCCAACAGTTGTTGCCTTCTCACCAAGCTGCTTGCCTATTGTCTTGTAGCCCATCCCAGCATTATGCAGGTCTACAGTTTTCACCCTAGTGTCCATAGACAGCTCTTTGATGTTGTCCATGGTGGAGAGGTTGGAGTGTGATCGAGTGTGTGTGTGGAGAGGTGTCTTTTATACTGGTAACGAGTTCATACAGGTGCAATTAACACAGGTAATGAGTGCTGAGTAGGAGAAAAAATAACAGATCTGTGAGAGCAGAATTCCTGCTTGTTGGTCGAGGATCAAATACTTATTTCATGGAATAAAATGCAAATTAATTATTTATAAATCATACAATTGGATTTTCTGGATTTTTTTTATTCTGTCACAGACGAAGTTATTAACGATAAAAATTACAGACCATTCCAATTCCATTCTGTGTAGGTGTGAAAGCTGCTAAACTGGCAGAGGATCAAATACTTACTTTCCCAATGTGTATATATATATATATATATATATATATATATATATATATATATATATATATATATGTATTTATATATATGAAGGAAGGAGCCAAACCTCAGGGCTGTAGTAGCGCAGGAACAAAAGAAACATATACTTATTTATGACAAGGGTCAGGTTCTCTTTAACCAAACCAAAATTACTTCAGCAGAAGCATAGGGAATCCCAGAGTATAATGGACCCAGAAATACCTTGGTAAAAAAAAACCCAAAAAACTAGAAAAACAATATACGGTATATATATATATATATATATATATACATACATATATATATATATATGTATATAAAAATAAATATATATCTATATATATATATATATATATATATATATATATATATATATATATAGCATATAACTCCTTGGGTCACTTTTTTCTATCAAGTTATTTATTTCCAGTGCTATTTTTTTTTCTTCTCAGTACTTTTTTTTTGTTCCTATACTGCCCTATCTTCTGCAAAACTTTTCACGAGGCGACATAAGAAAGACTCATTAATTTTAAATTGTCATTTCTACCTATTTTCTAGAAAAGAAAATTGTATTAAATTTAAATTTCAATTTTCAGATTTTTACAAAATTCCAATAAACTTTTTATTGTGTTCCAATTTTTATTGTTTTTATTTTTACTTTATATTTTACTGCTGTTTTTCCTCTTCATTTGTAGTATTTTGCGGCTGACGCTTGCTCTCCTCCTTGCTGCTTTGACTACGAGCCTTTTGTATGTAATTAGAGCTGATTGCTCACGTAAGAGCTCATCAATATTCCGGCTACAAACACCCTGGGTTTGTTAAGCTCGCTGGATTATGATACTTGGCTCGCGGTGCCGAGTGAACTCCTGGCTCCTGACTGACTGCGCTGCAATCAGCACCATGAAATGATATATACGAGTGATAGATTACGCCATCCTATAAATACATTTTAAAGGAGCTAATTATATGCATTTGTTGACTTAACAACAGCAACACAGTGTGGAGAGAAAGCTGGCAAATCATGGAGATAAATTATGCGGAAGGGAAAATTAATTACCTGGATCTTTGTATATAATTAGTAAACATGATTTATTATTTTCTGCTTTTAAGGAACTTTCGTACCGGAAAAAGACAAAGTTGTGTACGGCCTGACCCACCCAGTAAATACGTTTGATCCATTCGATGTCCAGGTGAATTTTTTTTTTGTTTTTTTTCTACTTATTACAGTACTTTAATTACTATTGTATGTTTTTAGATATTATAAAATTTGAAGGATCTCAAAATAGTCATTTCATCATTGTAGTTGGAACCTCCAATGATCAGTGGAGGAACCCAGTAGCAGGTATTTAATTTCCCTACAGTGCCTCCCCAGGACCGATGAAGTATTACAGCTCTGACCCATCCAGTAAATATGTTTGATTAATTCAATGTTTAGGGGATTTTTTGTACATTGATTACTATTGTATGTTTTTAGATTTTATGAAATTTGAAGGATCTCAAAATAGTAATTTCATCACTGTAGTTGGAACCTCCAATGATCAGTGGAGGAACCCAGTGGCAGGTATTAAATTTCCCTACAGTGCCTCCGCAGGACAGATGAAGTATTACAGCTATGATCCATCCAGTAAATATGTTTGATCCATTGAAAGGTCCAGGCGATTTTTTTTCTTTATTTTGTACATTAGTATTAGTTTATGTTTTTATATATTATGAATTTTGAAGGATCTCAAAATAGTAATTTCATCACTACAATTGGAACTTCCAGTGATCAGCTGTGACAAGTATTCAATTTCCCTGCAGTGCCTCCGCAGGACAGATGAAGTATTACAGTTCTGACCCATTAAGTAAATATATATTTGATCCATTCAATAGCAAAGTGATTTTTTTTTTACATTCAGTACTTGTCATGGTTCTTATCTGTGGTGCTCTGCTCTCCAGAAGAGCTGGTGTTCTGTTTTGTATTTGGGTGGATGGGTGATTCCCATCCTCGGTTCCTGCACTGGTGTTAGGAGGGTCCTCTTTCCAGGCGCCTCGTTCCAGGTGATTGCTCTGCGTCATTTGAGAGCAACCTCACCCACAATGCTGCCAGTCGTAGTTCCTGCCTGCACCAAGTGCTCTGGTTCCTGTATGTGTTTTGATCTTGTCCTCCTACCCTGGAACTGTTGTTGACCCTCTCCTCCCGTGTCCCTGACTCTGACATTGTTCCCCGGCTCCTGACATTCGGCTTGTACCCTGACCTTGGCTCTGCTTTTCCATTGTGTACCTTACATGACTTCCTGGCTTCTGACCTCCGACTTCTCCTCTGACCACGGCTCTGTTTCATCCCTGTGTTCCATACATGACCTCCTGGCACCTGACCAGTTTGTTTGACTTCCCCATCACTTGTTGCATCTGGTGACACCTAGTAGTAGTTCGTCACAGTACTATTGTATTTTTTTGGATATTACTAAAGAAGTATTCAGGTTTGAATTATTTGAGCTGAAAAATTTCTATTATTTGTAAATTTGTACCGAATAACAAACCCAATGCAAGTCAAAGGAAAACTCGAATAATTTTCAGGAGGACATTGGAAGTAGATCTGGGAGGGCAGTAAAACTGCTGAAATGGATGGAAAAGTGCTGAAAGCTGAATGAAGTAAAATATATCTTTGTACCGTGTTAGCCAGTAGAGATAAAAAAATTGTTTAAAAGAACAGAGAGTCCTCAGTGGTTGATACCTTTTAATGGCTAACTGAAAAGATGGTAACAATTGCAAGCTTTCGAGACTACTCAGGTCTCTTCATCAGGCATGGTATAACATGCTGAAAGCTGAATGGGAACAGCATGGGGAAGATGTGTGGATGCATTTCTGAATCACATTTGGTTTCTGGGAATAATGTTATCAGAGTATTATGAAGATTAAAAGCATGAAAATTACACTTACTGAGATTCCCCATGAAATGTCACACTACTTCCGGGTCCTCTCATTAGATCCCATTCATATGCACTGCTTCCCCCGCCCACCCTCTCTGTCAGTGTCTGTGATTGGTGAAGTGTAAAAATAAATAAATAATTAAAAAAAGGTGTAGAGTCCTTCTTATATTGAAACCCAGCACAGATAAACTAGATGGCTCCAGGCTGCAGCTCCCAGCCGTGTGCTTATCTTCACTGTGTATCAAAATAAGAGGGATCCCCTGTGACTTTTTTTTTTAAATTATTTAAATAAATAATAAAATAAAGTGTGCAGTCCCCCCAGCTTTGATACCCAGCCAAGAAAAAGCCGACAGCTGGGGACTGGTATTCTCTGGCTGGGGAGGCCCATGGTTTTTGGCCCTCCCAAGCCCAAAAATACCAGCCTTCAGCCGTCCAGAATTGTTGCATCTACTCTCGTCATCCCGATTGCACTGGTGCAGTAGCATTCAGGGAAATATATAGGGTTAATGACAGCTATAATTTGTCAAACAATCACAGCTGCTATAAAGCCTTGGATTAGTAATGGGGAGGCAGTAGGAGATCCCCCCATTACTAACCCTGTAGGTCAAAAGATAAAAAACGCAAACACACTAAAATACTTTTTATTTTAAATAAAAAAAAACCCTACACCCTCTTTCATCAATTTATTAACTCCGGAAAACCTCCCGCAGGTCCAACGTAATCCACACAAGGTCCCACAATGATCCCGGCTCTGCTACATCCAGAGTCTGCAGTGACCGATAATATAACCAATCACTGTAGACTCCAGGAAACACTGACAACAGTGCAGTGACCCAGCGGTGTCGTCAGTCAGGTCAGCGGAGGTCACACTCGGGGCTCCTCTCTGCTCTCTCTGAAAGTAAAACCCATTGCCGGATTGCCTTGTGGTCGTGTCCTGCAATCCAGCCATTTCTTGAGTTTTCAGCTGCTGGAGGCTGTGATCTGTTGTGAGAGTTCACAGCCTCTAGGTGTCCCAACAGCTGGAATCTCCAAGAAACTTGAAGGCTCTCTTAATGGCTCCTTTAAGGTTTTCGGGCCTCACAGCTGCCGATAGCCCCGGTATCCAGCTCTACAGACATGCAGATTTTTTTATTTGGATGTATGTAACATACATAAGATTAAAATTTTATGTTGGCGTATATTAGCATTTCTGTGTTTCAGTTGATGCAGCACCCTTAATGTTATGTCCCATCTAATATATAAAGCTGAATGTGTGTATGTATGTGTGTGTGTGTGTATGTATGTATGTATGTCCGGGATTGGCATCTGCACCGTCGCAGCTACAGCCACAAAATTTTGCACACTCACACTTCTGGACCCTGAGAGCGTCATAGGCTATGTTTTGGGGGGAAATTTTAACCCCGCGCTTTACAGTTATTCACCAAAAAACCTGCCTCCATTAAAGCGAATGGAGCTGGGAGTCACAGTGCAGCCAGAACTTCAGAAGAATGCGCAGCCACGCCCTTATATGGAATGTTGGTGTGTCACAATGCAGCCAGGGAAACAAACAGACAGAGACAGGGAAAGTGCCAGACACAGACAGGGTAAGAACCAGACATAGACAGGGTAAGAGACAGACACAAAGAGACAGACACAGACAAAGAGACAGACTGACAGGGAAAGAGACAGACAGGGAAAGAGAGGAAAAGAGAGAGACAGGTTAAGAGACAGACACAGACAGGTAAAGAGACAGACACAGACAGGTAAAGAGACAGACACAGACAAAGAGACAGAGACAGACACAGGGAAACAGACAGACAGGGAAAGAGAGGGAAAGAGACAGACATGATAAGAGACAGACAAAGACACAAACACAGGGAAAGAGACAGAGGGAAAGAGGGAAAGAGACAGACAGGGAAAGAGAGGGAAAGAGACAGACAGGGAAAGTGACAGAGATAGATAGACAGACAGGGAAAAGAGATTGAGACAGACAGGGAAAGAGACAGAGAGAGTCAGAGACAAACAGGGAATGAGACAGACAGACAAAGAGATAGAGAGACAGAGATATATATACAGAGGGGGAGACAGACATTATAATTACATTTATATCTATATGTTTTATGGTGTTTGTGTGCAGAATACATTTGTTAATACATTCTATTTTGTTAACAGCAGTTATTAACCCGGGCGAAGCCGGGGAGTACAGCTACGTAGTGTGTTATAAACATCCAAATAAATAAGTCTACATGTCCATGGAGCTGGAATCCTTCTGTTTCTTCATCATTTTCTTCCAAGCCATGGCAGAACCAACCTTCCGTTCTCCGTGTAGCAGAGGATATACCACAATGACTTGGAACCTTTCCACATTTCTTAAACAGAAAAATATGGAGAACGCTTGAAAAAAACATTAAGTGGATATCCACTGCGTGTTTTAGTAAAATGGAGACCATGGCCATTGTGATTAGTGATGGGCTGACCTGAAGATACCTTAGATTGCCAGGTCCAAACGGGTTTAAAAAAAAACAACAAAAAAACAGTTCCAGCCCGGAATTGATCCCAGATATCTGTCCAGACGCCGGTCTCCATATAAGTCTATAGGAACCAGAATCTGGCAATTTAAAATGGTGGTAGAAGGGATAGGGTAATAAGAGCAAGCACGTTATTCGTATCAGTCTCCCGTGCGTCTGTAATGCTACTTCCAGGGTGCTCATACTACTTCCGGGTCCACTCATTATCGTTCATGCATGTGTGTTGCCCTGGACAAGCCAGGGGCCACAGGTAACAACACACACACCCCCCCACCAGCAGGTCACAGCAGACACCCCCAGTGAAACCTGATTCCTTCCCTCGGGTTCAGACAGACACACTAGGTGGGCGGAGTCAAGCAGATAGGCACGCCCACCGAAGAGTCTAGCTGGCCTGAGGCAGGAAGCAGGTTCAGACAAGTCTAGGAGAGGAAGAGAGAGGAGGTCTGCAGAGAGGCAGACGCAGACTGGGGCCTAGGTTGGAGCCTAGTGCCCCCGTGTAGAGAGTGAGGCAGATGGTAGTGGCCGTCTGCAGGTAGCCGGGCAGACAGTTGGTGGAACCGCAGGTAGCCGGGGCTGGGCGGTGGCCCACCGGTACTGAATCGGGGAGCCAGCTGAAAACCGGAGCGCAGGAGGAGCGTACGGAAGGCGCAGGAAAGGACTTACACTACCAACCTGGGGTCAGAGGAAAAACACCGCAGCCGCCTGTGGGACCCGTCCATCCAGCCGTTTGTTTCAGCAGAGACTCTGTGTGCATCATTGGGCTGAGTGAGTACCACCGTGCCCCCTGCGACCCTGCACCTCACCAGGCCCCGTAACCTGCCTGCCATCCATCCCTACCCCATCACCGGGCCCCGGGACAACCAACTCCCTACCCACGGAGGGGAGAACTAACAACAAAGCTGCTCCCTGTCACCGCTCCCGGGATCCCCGTCCAGAGCAGCGGTGGTGTCACCATTATCACCACAGCCGTGGGTGGCGTCACGGACAATAAATCCCCACAATCAATCCAAACCCCCCCCTTTTCACTCACGGGCGAAGAGCGCCGCTCGAGTCCCCGGGATCCGGCCCACCGCTCGAGCCACCACCGAGCAGCAGCACCAGCGGCCGGACCCGAGCAGTGGGAGAGAGCAATGTCCCCTCCTCCACCCGCGACACATGTGCACTGCTTCCCTTGCCCACCAGCAGTCTCGGCGTCTCTGATTAGTTGCAGTCAAATTGTGCCGGTCACCCTGTCATCGTGTCTGACTATTTTCAATCACAGACACTACGTGCATGTCTATGTTGGTGTAAAAATAAATAAATAGGCGTACTGTTCCGCCATATTGTGATACCCAGCACAGATATAACATATGGCTACAGACTGCAGTCCCCAGCCGTGTGCTTATCTTGGCTGTGAATCAACATAAGAGGAACCCCATGCGGCTTTTTTCGGTACCAAGCCATTAAAAAGACAACAGCTGTGTGCTGGTATTCTCAGGCTGGGGAAACCTATGGTTATTAGGCTCCCCCCAGCCTAAAAATAGCAGCCTGCAGACGCCTAGGATTGTCACATCCTTTAGATGCGACAATCTCGAAACTTTATCCTGCTCATCCCGATTGCCTGGTGAGAATGCAATTGGGGTAATAAGGGTTTAATGACAGCTCACACCTGCCACTAAGCCCTAGATTAGTAATGGGAGGCATCTATGAGACCCCCATTACTAACCTGAAAGTGATAAGAAATAAAACAGAAAACACAGAAAAAAAACAAAAAAACACACCCTCTTTCTCCCCGTTATTAACCCCCAAAACACTCAGCTCCAACGTAATCCGCAAAAGGTCCCACGACGATTCCAGCTCTGCTACATACTGAGGGCACAGCGTGCGGGCACAGAACATGACCACAATGTATGTGATTGAAAGCAGTCAGACACGCTGTCACATAGGGTGGAGGCGCAGTCTGACTGCAACCAATCAGAGATGCTGGAACTGCAGGTGGGCGGAGGAAGCAGTGCATATGTATGAAGGATAATAAGCGGCACGGAAGTAGCGTTACAGCCGCACAGTGGACTGGTAAGTATAAGACGCTTGCTTTTCTTTTTTTTTTGTCAGTTACCCGAGTTGCCAGATCCGAAAAGGCCTGGGGTCGATGCATGGATACTTTTGAACACGCGCGAATCCGGACTTTTACAGTCCGGGTCTATCCGGAACACAGGGATGGGAAGCCAGATCCAAGGGGCATAAGTGTAGTGTGGTTTCATCTCCACATAAAAGCCGCGGCGGAGGTCTCCCCTCCGACAATCCCCAGCCCCCGATCACACAGCTATTAATCAGTAACTCTGCTGCTTGTTTGTAGGGCTCACTTGTATATAAGATGATGGCCGCTCCTAATTAAGCATTCAGGACTCTCAGATGAGTTCCAGTTTGTGTCTATTCATCACCTTCCTGCTTGATTACAGCTCTGGATGAAATACTCACTCACTGCCTTGTAAAACGCCTCATTTACCATGGAGAATGTGTTGAGCTCCGACTCATGCTGAGCCGCCTCGTGTTTATAAGCCTTTATTGGCTGAAATTTCATGTCTTTTTCTTTATACTTATATCATGTAAACACAAAGATATATTTTCCTAAGACATTTCAAGGATTAAGAAGATTCATAACCTGTAAAAGAGCTTCAATACACAACAAAATATTCTATATAAAACCTGAGTCCCTGGGTACTAACATTGCATCTATTTTATAGCAATCCTGAGTTACCTCCTGTATTATACTCCAGAGCTGCACTCCGTATTCTGCTGGTGCAGTCACTGTGTTCCTACATTACATTACTTATCCTGTATTATACTCCAGAGCTGCACTCACTATTCTGCTGGTGCAGTCACTGTGTACATACATTACATTACTGATCCTGAGTTACATCCTGTATTATACTCCAGAGCTGCACTCACTATTCTGCTGGTGCAGTCACTGTGTACATACATTACATTACTGATCCTAAATTACATCCTGTATTATACTCCAGAGCTGCACTCATTATTCTGCTGGTGCAGTCACTGTGTACATACATTACATTACTGATCCTGAGTTACCTCCTGTATTATACTCCAGAGCTGCACTCACTATTCTGCTGGTGCAGTCACTGTGTACATACATTACATTACTGATCCTGAGTTACATCCTGTATTATACTCCAGAGCTGCACTCACTATTCTGCTGGTGCAGTCACTGTGTACATACATTACATTACTGATCCTAAATTACATCCTGTATTATACTCCAGAGCTGCACTCATTATTCTGCTGGTGCAGTCACTGTGTACATACATTACATTACTGATCCTGAGTTACCTCCTGTATTATACTCCAGAGCTGCACTCACTATTCTGCTGGTGCAGTCACTGTGTACATACATTACATTACTTATCCTGTATTATACTCCAGAGCTGCACTCACTATTCTGCTGGTGTAGTGACTGTGTAAATACATTACATTACTGATCCTGTACTGATCCCGAGTTACCTTTTGTATTATACTTCAGAGTTGCACTCCGTATTCTGCTGGTGCAGTCACTGTGTTCCTACATTACATTACTTATCCTGTATTATACTCCAGAGCTGCACTCACTATTCTGCTGGTGTAGTGACTGTGTAAATACATTACATTACTGATCCTGTACTGATCCCGAGTTACCTTTTGTATTATACTTCAGAGCTGCACTCCGTATTCTGCTGGCGCAGTCACTGTGTTCCTACATTACATTACTTATCCTGTATTATACTCCAGAGCTGCACTCACTATTCTGCTGGTACAGTCACTGTGTACATACATTACATTACTTATCCTGTACTGATCTTAAGTTACCTCCTGTATTATACTCCAGAGCTGCACTCCGTATTCTGCTGGTGCAGTCACTGTGTTCCTACATTACATTACTTATCCTGTATTATACTCCAGAGCTGCACTCACTATTCTGCTGGTGCAGTCACTGTGTACCGTACATACATTGCATTACTTATCCTGTACTGATCCTAAGTAACATCCAGTATTATACTCCAGAGCTGCACTCACTATTCTGCAGGCTTCAGAACGGAATCTTCCAGCATTCCCGTTGTGCTGGGTTTAAGTTCAGACCCTGGTTATTTACATTCTCAGAGATGTCACCTTTACATTATTACATTTACTGCTCCACTGAGCTCTTAGGGAAGGGTCTGTCATCAGGATTGCTGACTGTTTCCAGGAGTAACTATCAGAGGAACTCACATGATATGTAAATGTGTTTTATAGATGCAGCATTGCGTCTACATGTGGAATACATTTTGGAGTACGCCTGGTTTCTGCAACAAACTCTCTGTAATATTTAAAGGACCAGGATGGGGGCCGGGAAAACCTCGGCTTGGACTTTCAGAAGAACTTCCAAAAGTATGTTTTTATATTTTGGTGTAAGTTAAGATTTGTAAATATCCCAGAACATCAGTGATGCACAAGTAGCAGATTTCTAGGAGTAGTGGAGCTGGGTTTGTCATGGTGAGGCTGAAGATGCCATTTCATGTGTCTTGACCATTGCAGGAAGAATGAGCCATTGATTATTGTTACAGACTGGGGCTGGGGTCCGGTGCTCAAACAGCACAAGGTGATGTTCCTGAGGTGTTCTCAGGAGGTTAAAGAGGACCTGCTTAAAAGAACTGTTAATGTTATTGATTAAATAATTAATTCTGGAGCATCTTTTCTTAGAATACTTTGTGCCGTCCTTCAGTTTTTCCTCCTAGAAACCTATGAATAAATTGACAACTGGGTGGCACCATTTAGGGGTGTTGTCCTTTCATGGCAATTAGGGCATTTTGGAATTGGACCAAATTTTATGCGGATAGAATCTAAAATGAGTGAATCTGTCCCAAAAAAAATTCAGGAGCTTCAGTCAATCAATAAGGAAGTTTAGCTTAGGTTCCATATAGATTATGTTCCTCCAGGGTTTGATAATATTATAGTGTCTGACTCCGCCCATGAGGAACCTGGATTCAGCCAATCAGGGTTACTCATGGGCAGAATAGTAACTATAATTCATTATTTCACATAATTATGGTAATTTGTAAACTTTATGATTGATTGCAGGTAACCGGAGATGAAAAACCCTACGACCCAACACTGTCAACATTCTCACAGATATATGCGTCAAGTCATTTTATTCTTCTCCTTGGCGTTTATCAGCACATGTTTGAAGCTAAATTTGTAAGTTTTGGCATTATGTATAGTGTAGATATACCGTTTTGTTCAAAAGTTTACACACCCCGGCAGATTTTTTGCTTTCATGGCCTTTTTTTCAGAGAATATGAATGATAACACAATCTTTTTTTCCCACTCATGGTTAGAGGTTGAGTGAAGCCATTAATTGTCACTACTGTGTTTTGTATTTTTAAATCATAATGACGACCAAAAACATCCAAATGACCCTGATGAAAAGTTCACACACCCTGGTGATTTTGGCTTGATAACATGCACTAAGGTTATGTGCGCACACTGCACACGCACAAAAACGCACCTGCGTAGAAAAAACGCATCAAAAAACGCATGCGTTTTTGCCGCGATTTGGTGCGTTTTTGGCTGCGTTTTGCTGCGTTTTTGATCTCTGCGTTTTGCTGCGTTTTTCAAATGCATTGCATGGGCGGAAAACGCAGAAAAACGCAGGAAAGAACTGACATGTCCATTTTTTTTTTTTAACTCAAAAACGCAGGTAAAAAAAACAGATGTGTGCGGACAGCAAAAATGAAAACTCATAGACTTTGCTGGGGAAGCAAAGTCCTGCAGTTTTGAGGCCAAAAACGCACCCGAAAAACGCGCAAAAACGCCGCGAAAAACGCACTGTGCGCACATAGCCTAAAGTTGACACAATTGGGTGTGAATGGCTAATAAAGGTAACATCCTCACCTGTGACCTGTTTGCTTGTAATCAGTGTGTGTGCATAAAAGCCGAGTGAGTTTCTGGGATCCAGACAGACTCTTGCATCTTTCATCCAGCCACTGACGTTTCTGGATTGTGAGTCATGGTGCAAGCAAAGGAATTGTCAATGGATCTACGAGAAAAGATAGTTGAACTGTATAAAACAGGAAAGGGATACAAAAAGATATCCAAAGAAATGAAAATGCCAGACAACACTGTTCAAACTGTGATTAACAAATGGAAAATCAGGGGTTCTGTAAAAACCAAACCACGATCAGGTGGATATAAAAACATTGGGCCACAACTGCCAGGAAAATTGTTCCGAATACAAAGAAAACCCACAAATAACATCAGCTGAAATATAGGAGTCACTGAAAACTAGCGGTGCGGCTGCTTCAAGATGCACAATAAGGAGGTACTTGAAGAAAAATGGGCTGCATGGTCAAGTCGTCAGAAGAAAGCCATTACTGTGCAAATGCCTTAAAGTATCTCACCTACAATATGCCAAACCGCACAGAGAAAAGTCTCCAAACTTCTGGAACAAGGTAATTTGGAGTGATGAGACCAAAATTGAACGTTTTGACCACAACCAAAATTGTTACATTTGGAGAGGTGTTAACAAAACCTATGATAAAAGGAACACCATTCCTACGGTAAAGCATGGAGGTCTATTGCTGCCTATTGATGTGGGGATGTGTGAGCTACAAAGGCACATGAAACTTGGTCAAAGTTGAAGGAAAGATGAATGCACACGTTATCAGCAAATACTGGAGGCAAATTTGCACCCATCAGCCCAGAAGCTGCGCATGGGCCGTACTTGGGCATTCCAATATGACAATGATCCAAAACACAAGGGCAAGTCGACCTGTCATTGGCTACAGCAGAACAAAGTGAAGGTTCTGGAGTGGCCATCTCAGTCTCCTGACCTCAATATCATTGAGCCACTCTGGGGAGAACCCAAGTGTGCTGTTCATACAAAAAAGCCCAGGAATTTACAGGAACTGGAGGCGTCAAGAAGAATGGGCAGCTTTACCACCTTACCAAGAAGAATGGGCAGCTTCACCATCTGAGAAAATAAAGAGCCTCATCCACAACTACCACAAAAGACTTCAAGCTGTCATTGATGTTAGAGGGGGCAATACACGGGATTAAGTACTGGGGTGTGTGAACTTTTCATCAGGGTCATTCGGATGTTTTTGGTTGTCATTATGATATAAAAAGAGAAAACACAGTAGTGACAATAAATGGCTTCACCCAACCACTAACCAGGAGTGGGATAAAAACAAATGTGTTATTCATATTCTCTGAAAAAAGGCCAAGAAAGCAACAAATCTGCCGGGTATGTAAACTTTTGAGCACAACAGTAACATAAAAAAAAATAAAAAAAAGCTATAAAGAATATTTACAGAAAATCATATTTGTTTTTATTGCAAGTAAATATAATAATAATGTATTAAATACTTACAGATCTCAAACCATCCAGTCTTTCTTTTAAAACATAACAATATTATGCATGCAACTTTTGTTAAACCTGTCAAACACATGAAGGCTTTCTCGATTTTTTTGGTTGCCATTTGTTCGGCTGACGTGTTGGAGTTGGTTTTAATTTGTAACCAGGGACCTTTTAATGGAATATAAGGGAGATTGCCATAATTCATATATAAATAATAATAATAATAATAATTAATAATAGTAACAATAATTCATTAATTAGAACTGATATATATATACATATATATATATATGTGTATAGCTATATTCATATATAATTAATTTTATATTTTTATATATATATATATATATATAATCTATCCTCCCGTACCAGTCCGTGCCTTGTATTGTTTATGATTACTGTACTTGTCCCTACTATGTATACCCCTTTCACATGTAAAGCGTCAAGGAATTCATGGCGCTATAGTAATAAATAATATATATATATATATATATATATATATATATATATATATATATATATATATATATATATATATACATATATATATAGGCCTTAAAATCAAATTATCTGGTCTGGATGTGGTTAGAGACTACCTTTCCTTTGGTTGGAAGTGTCCAGAGTGAGATATTATCATATTCTTGCTTTTCCCATGAACATTCTGGTTTTTTTTTTTGTTTGTTTGTTTTGTTTTTCTTAGTGCTAACTTTTATGGTCTTTCCCAGGGTGGGGTGGAGCTTACAGGCTCCTCGGGGGCGGGTCTTTAGGCTGCTCTGTGTTATTACCCTGTGAGCACCATCTTCTTATAAAGATCATAAAATGTAGCAAAACATAAAAAGTCTCATATCTCTGGAACTATATGGTGATTTAAAAAAACTTAAATACTTAAGGGAAATAAAATAATACCAAAAACTGGGCAGTTTTCACCTGGTGATAGATCCCTTTTAAGTAATTATATATATTTTTTTCTTACAGTTGTTAACGCAGACAATACTTCTTGTGAGAATTCTGTACATTCTCTTGACCTTAACAGCTCTTGGATACATTCTGGAGAAAAAGTGAGCACTTCATTCATTAATCCATTGCTTTTCTTTATAAATTGTTCTTAAAGTGAAAGTCTTATAAAATAAAGATTAGTATGAATTGATCTAAGACACACATGCAGAATCATCCAGTGTCTTTTTAAAAATAAGAAGTAAAGGGATGTTTTTTCCTCCTAAGAAACAGCGCCACTCTCTTCCACAGGCCATGCCTGGAATTACAGCTCAGACAAATTCACTAACCCTAATACCAGATAACCTCATGAGCAGCATTGGCTCATACATTGTGTTTTATACATTGTGTTTTATACATTGTGTTTTATACATTGTGTTTTATACATTGTGTTTTTCCTTTTAAAGGGAAGTCTTCTATCATGTCACATTAGAGCCTTCATATGGCCTCTGTATCCCACTGTGCATCTATCATGTGTCAGGACAGATATTGCTTTATTGCATTTCATTTCTTTTATATCTGTTTATTTTAGACCCAGAGCGGCCGTACTGGAAACCGTCCGATGCTCCGTGTTCCTGTTGCTTCAAAAATACGGTTATTTATCTACAAATATTCCCAATTTCACAACGATATGTGAGGTAAGAAAACCGACTATTAATGAATATAAGTTACGGATAGATAGATAGATAGAGGGATAGATAGATCGATAGATAGATAGATAGATAGAGGGATAGATAGATAGAGGGATAGATATATAGATAGATAGATAGAGGGATAGATAGATAGATAGATAGATAGAGGGATAGATAGATAGATAGATAGATAGAGGGATAGATAGAGGGATAGATAGATAGATAGATAGATAGATAGAGGGATAGATAGATAGATAGATAGATAGATAGATAGATAGAGGGATAGAGGGATAGATAGATAGATAAATAGATAGAGGGATAGATAGAGGGATAGATAGATAGATAGATAGAGGGATAGATAGATAGATAGATAGATAGATAGATAGATAGATAGATAGATAGATAGATAGATAGATAGATAGATAGATAGATAGATAGATAGATAGATTGATAGATAGATAGATAGATAGAGGGATAGATAGATAGAGGGATAGATAGATAGATAGAGGGATAGATAGATAGAGGGATAGATAGATAGATAGATAGAGGGATAGATAGATAGATAGATAGAGGGATAGATAGATAGATAGATAGAGGGATAGATAGATAGATAGAGGGATAGATAGATAGAGGGATAGATAGATAGAGGGATAGATAGATAGAGGGATAGATAGAGAGGTAGATAGATAGATAGAGGGATAGATAGATAGATAGATAGATAGAGGGATAGATAGATAGAGGGATAGATAGATAGATAGAGGGATAGATAGATAGATAGAGGGATAGATAGATAGAGGGATAGATAGATAGATAGAGGGATAGATAGATAGATAGATAGATAGATAGATAGAGGGATAGATAGATAGAGGGATAGATAGATAGATAGATAGAGGGATAGATAGATAGATAGATAGATAGATAGAGGGATAGAGGGATAGATAGATAGATAGAGGAATAGATAGATAGAGGGATAGAGGGATAGATAGATAGAGGGATAGATAGATAGAGGGATAGATAGATAGAGGGATAGAGGGATAGATAGATAGATAGATAGATAGATAGATAGATAGAGGGATAGATAGATAGATAGAGGGATAGATAGATAGATAGATAGATAGATAGAGGGATAGATAGAGGGATAGATAGATAGATAGATAGATAGAGGGATAGATAGAGAGATAGATAGAGAGATAGATAGATAGATAGATAGAGGGATAGATAGAGGGATAGATAGAGAGATAGATAGATAGATAGATAGATAGATAGATAGATAGATAGATACAGTTAGGTCCAGAAATATTTGGACAGTGACACAAGTTTTGTTATTTTAGCTGTTTCCAAAAACATGTTCAGAAATACAATTCTATATATAATATGGGCTGAAAGTGCACACTCCCAGCTGCAATATGAGAGTTTTCACATCCAAATCGGAGAAAGGGTTTAGGAATCATAGCTCTGTAATGCATAGCCTCCTCTTTTTCAAGGGACCAAAAGTAATTGGACAAGGGACTCTAAGGGCTGCAATTAACTCTGAAGGTGTCTCCCTCATTAACCTGTAATCAATGAAGTAGTTAAAAGGTCTGGGGTTGATTACAGGTTTGTGGTTTTGCATTTGGAAGCTGTTGCTGTGACCAGACAACATGCGGTCTAAGGAACTCTCAATTGAGGTGAAGCAGAACATCCTGAGGCTGAGAAAAAAGAAAAATCCATCAGAGAGATAGCAGACATGCTTGGAGTAGCAAAATCAACAGTCGGGTACATTCTGAGAAAAAAGGAATTGACTGGTGAGCTTGGGAACTCAAAAAGGCCTGGGCGTCCACGGATGACAACAGTGGTGGATGATCGCCGCATACTTTCTTTGGTGAAGAAGAACCCATTCACAACATCAACTGAAGTCCAGAACACTCTCAGTGAAGTAGGTGTATCTGTCTCTAAGTCAACAGTAAAGAGAAGACTCCATGAAAGTAAATACAAAGGGTTCACATCTAGATGCAAACCATTCATCAATTCCAAAAATAGACAGGCCAGAGTTACATTTGCTGAAAAACACCTCATGAAGCCAGCTCAGTTCTGGAAAAGTATTCTATGGACAGATGAGACCAAGATCAACCTGTACCAGAATGATGGGAAGAAAAAAGTTTGGAGAAGAAAGGGAACGGCACATGATCCAAGGCACACCACATCCTCTGTAAAACATGGTGGAGGCAACGTGATGGCATGGGCATGCATGGCTTTCAATGGCACTGGGTCACTTATGTTTATTGATGACATAACAGCAGACAAGAGTAGCCGGATGAATTCTGAAGTGTACCGGGATATACTTTCAGCCCAGATTCAGCCAAATGCCGCAAAGTTGATCGGACGGCGCTTCATAGTACAGATGGACAATGACCCCAAGCATACAGCCAAAGCTACCCAGGAGTTCATGAGTGCAAAAAAGTGGAACATTCTGCAATGGCCAAGTCAATCACCAGATCTTAACCCAATTGAGCATGCATTTCACTTGCTCAAATCCAGACTTAAGACGGAAAGACCCACAAACAAGCAAGACCTGAAGGCTGTGGCTGTAAAGGCCTGGCAAAGCATTAAGAAGGAGGAAACCCAGCGTTTGGTGATGTCCATGGGTTCCAGACTTAAGGCAGTGATTGCCTCCAAAGGATTCGCAACAAAATATTGAAAATAAAAATATTTTGTTTGGGTTTGGTTTATTTGTCCAATTACTTTTGACCTCCTAAAATGTGGAGTGTTTGTAAAGAAATGTGACAATTCCTACAATTTCTATCAGATATTTTTGTTCAAACCTTCAAATTAAACGTTACAATCTGCACTTGAATTCTGTTGTAGAGGTTTCATTTCAAATCCAATGTGGTGGCATGCAGAGCCCAACTCGCCAAAATTGTGTCACTGGCCAAAGATTTCTGGACCTAACTGTAGATAGATAGATAGATAGATAGATAGAGGGATAGATAGATAGATAGATAGATAGAGGGATAGATAGATAGATAGATAGAGGGATAGATAGATAGATAGATGATAGATAGATAGAGGGATAGATAGATACATAGATAGAGGGATAGATAGATAGATAGATAGAGGGATAGATAGATAGATAGAGGGATAGATAGAGGGATAGATAGATAGATAGAGGGATAGATGGATAGAGGGATAGATAGATAGATAGATAGATAGATAGATAGATAGATAGATAGATAGATAGAGGGATAGATAGATAGATAGATAGATAGAGGGATAGATAGAGGGATAGATAGATAGATAGATAGATAGATAGATAGATAGAGGGATAGATAGATAGATAGATAGATAGATAGATAGATAGAGGGATAGATAGATAGAGGGATAGATAGATAGAGGGATAGATAGATAGAGGGATAGATAGAGGGATAGATAGATAGATAGATAGATAGAGGGATAGATAGATAGATAGATAGAGGGATAGATAGATAGATAGATAGATAGAGGGGTAGATATATAGAGGGATAGATAGAGGGATAGATAGATAGATAGATAGATGGATGGATAGATAGATAGAGGGATAGATAGAGGGATAGATAGAGGGATAGATAGAGGGATAGATAGAGGGATAGATAGATAGATAGATAGATAGATAGATAGATAGATAGAGGGATAGATGGATGGATAGATAGATAGATAGATAGATAGAGGGATAGATAAAGATATCAAAATGCTGATAAATATTGATAGAAAGCAGAATTAAATAAAGAAATGGATGACTAATGAGGAAGGAAGAAGGAAGGAATGGGATGGATGGAAAGAAAGAAAAAGAAACAATTCAGTAGAAAGAAAAGAGAAAGAAAGAAAATAAGAAAGATAGAAAAAAAGAGAGTAAGAAAGAAAGAGAAAAAGAAAGAATTCAAAATAAAGGAAGAAAGAATTCAATAGAAAGAAAAAAGAAAGATAATTCACTAGAAATAAAGGACGAAAGAAAGAGACTAGTTGGATGGATTGATGGATGAAAAGATAAAGATATGAGTGTAATTCAAGTCATTACTTATGAATAGTACAGATGGAAGAGTAGTCAGGCAAGCTGGGATCTGGTGACAGGACGATAGGTATGGACACAGGGAGTACACAGAAGCGTGGTCAGGTTACAATCCAAGGGCCAGAATTCCAGGAGGTCATATAATAGATTTAGGGAGAAAACTGAGATGTGGTCAGGTAACGGTCTGAGCTTAAAAGCCAGGAAGTCATGACAGGGACAGGGAGCGGACAGAGAGGAGTCAAGAAACAAAGAGCAGAACACATGCAGAAACATAGGCCAACAGCACAACTGCAGAACCAGAGAGTATGACTGGCGAGGTTCTACTAGAGCATGCTCAGTAAAGAAACAGAGCAATTACCAGGAAGGTGGAGCACCTGAGTAATCAGCACCTCTCAGAACCTGCATAGAATCCTGTGCTGTCAATCCACCTGTCAGCTAGTGCTCAGAGAAACACAGCAGAGCATCTCATAATGCAAGATGCTCTGCACAAAGTAAACATGTC
>NC_134358.1:560370763-560375763 GCF_048569485.1 Anomaloglossus baeobatrachus | reverse complement strand
GATGGCATAAAAGGTTTTGCAGGCCTTGTTTTTCAGGGTCTCTATGGCTTGTTTGAAGCTCCCTGACTGGTGAATTTCCAGGCCCAAGTAGGTGTATTTGTCTGTTCCTGTTAGAGTGTAGCCGTTTAGGACAAATGAAGGATGCTGGTCAAATCTTCTTTTTCTCTTCTGGAACACCATGATGTTGGTTTTCTTTAGATTGATCGGTAGTGCCCATGTGGAGCTGAATTTCTCCAAGATTTGTAGGTTGTCTTGGAGACCTTTCTCGGTTGGTGACACCAGCAGTAGGTCATCTGCATAGAGCAAGAATTTCACCTGGGCATCATGGAGTGTGAGACCTGGAGCAGGTGAAGATTCTAGAGCAGTAGCCGCTCATTGATGTAAATATTGAAGAGCGTTGGACTTAGGCTGCAGCCCTGTCTGACTCCTCGGCTCTGCTGGAAATAAGCCGTTCTTCTACCGTTCACACTCACGCTGCAGAGGTTCTCGGTGTAGGAGCTTTTGATGACATCATAGGTCTTTCCTCCTATTCCGCTCTATCTATCCCTCTATCTATCTATCTATCTAACTATCTATCCCTCTATCTATCCCTCTATCTATCTATCTATCTATCTATCCCTCTATCTATCTATCTATCTATCCCTCTATCTATCTATCTATCTATCTATCCCTCTATCTATCCCTCTATCTATCTATCCCTCTATCTATCTATCTATCTATCCATCCCTCTATCTATCTATCTATCTATCTATCTATCTATCTATCTATCTATCTATTTATCTATCCCTCTATCTATCTATCTATCCCTCTATCTATCTATCTATCCCTCTATCTATCTATCTATCCCTCTATCTATCTATCTATCTATCTATCTCTCTATCTATCTATCCCTCTATCTATCTATCTATCTATCTATCCCTCTATCTATCTCTCTATCTATCCCTCTATTTATCTATCTATCTATCTATCTATCTATCTAACCATCCCTCTATCTATCTATCCCTCTATCTATCTATCTATCTATCTATCTATCTATCCCTCTATCTATCTCTCTATCTATCCCTCTATCCCTCTATCTATCTATCTATCTATCCCTCTATCTATCTATCTATCTATCTATCTATCCCTCTATCTATCCCTCTATCTATCTATCTATCCCTCTATCTATCCCTCTATCTATCTATCTATCTATCTATCTATCTAACCATCCCTCTATCTATCTATCCCTCTATCTATCTATCTATCTATCTATCTATCTATCCCTCTATCTATCTATCTATCCCTCTATCTATCTATCTATCCCTCTATCTATCTATCTATCCCTCTATCTATCTATCTATCTATCTATCTATCTCTCTATCTATCTATCCCTCTATCTATCTATCTATCTATCTATCCCTCTATCTATCTCTCTATCTATCCCTCTATTTATCTATCTATCTATCTATCTATCTATCTATCTATCTATCTATCTATCCCTCTATCTATCTCTCTATCTATCCCTCTATCCCTCTATCTATCTATCTATCTATCTATCCCTCTATCTATCTATCTATCTATCTATCCCTCTATCTATCTATCCCTCTATCTATCTATCTATCTATCTATCTATCTATCTATCTATCTATCTATCTATCTATCTATCCCTCTATCTATCTATCCCTCTATCAAATCAAATCAAATCAAATCAAATAAGCTTTATTGGCAGGACCAAATACAAATTAGTTTTGCCAAAGCAAGTGTACATTAGGGGCTGGGGCTGTGGGGATGGGGGGTGGGGACTGTAGGAAGGATGGATGGGGCACATCCAGGGTGGGGACTGTGGGGGCACTTCTAGGATGGGGGCTATGGAAGTCCATGGCTTATGATGGGGCATATCCACGGTGGGGACTGTGGTAACGGTGGATGGGACATATCCAGGGTGGGGATTGGGGGGCCACATCTGGGATGGGGGGCTATGGGAGTCCATGGCTTATCATAGTTCTCTTTCTCGAAGTCTATGACATTCGCTCACATACCGCGCTGCTATCTCCACTGCGCTCTCTTCTTCCCCCAGCAGGATATATATTTTCTCTTCCTCCTTCATGGAGCTGAAATCCAGGAAGAGATGGGAGAGTCTCCTGAAGTGAGTGTCCCTCACTGCTGAGTACTTGGTGCAGTGTAGCAGGAAGTGGGTTTCATCCTCCAGGGCCTCCAGGTCACAGTGTTGGCACAGTCTGTCCTCCCTTGGCTTGTAGCTCTGCTTGTGTCGACCGGATTCGATGGCTAGACTGTGGGCACTGAGTCTATATCGGCTCAGGGTCCTGCGGTCTCTGGGGTCCGGGAGTTTCTCCAGATGTGGGGCCAGTCTGTAGTCTCTCTGTAGTCTCTGGTACGTGGTCAGTTTCTGTGAGGTGTTGATGTCGGTCCTCCAGTCACTGACATACCTCTCCTGGCCCTCGTCTACCATCTTCCTGATTCTGGTTCTTGTCAGGCTGCTGTGATTGGTTATTTTGTCCAGTTGGGTTTGGGAGAGCTGTGCCCGGGGTCCTGGTTCATCTGGCCCACGTATATGTATCAGAGCTTTGTGGTGATGGGAGCTTGGATTGCTACTCTGTAGGTGAGCCTGAAATGATAGTGACCTCTTCAGAGCTGCTAGGTGTAGAGGGAATCTGCCCAGCTCAGCTCGACAGGCGCTGTTGGAGGTGCTTCGATGGACCTGGAGAAGGTGCTTACAGAATTCCAGGTGGAATATTTCTGTTGGGCTGGAATCCCACCTTGACCAATCTGGGTAAGTGTGAGGGCCCCAGACTTCGCTGCCATACAGGAGGATTGGAGCAATGATGGAATCGAAGATTTTTAGCCAGACCCTCACTGGTGGCTTCAGATGATACAATTTCCTTCGGATGGCATAAAAGGTTTTGCAGGCCTTGTTTTTCAGGGTCTCTATGGCTTGTTTAAAGCTCCCTGACTGGTGAATTTCCAGGCCCAAGTAGGTGTATTTGTCTGTTCCTGTTAGAGTGCAGCCGTTTACGACAAATGAAGGATGCTGGTCAAATCTTCTTTTTCTCTTCTGGAACACCATGATGTTGGTTTTCTTTAGATTGATCGGTAGTGCCCATGTGGAGCTGAATTTCTCCAAAATTTGTAGGTTGTCTTGGAGACCTTTCTCGGTTGGTGACACCAGCAGTAGGTCATCTGCATAGAGCAAGAATTTCACCTGGGCGTCCTGGAGTGTGAGACCTGGAGCAGGTGAAGATTCCAGAGCAGCAGCCAGCTCATTGATGTAAATATTGAAGAGCGTTGGACTTAGGCTGCAGCCCTGTCTGACTCCTCGGCTCTGCTGGAAATAAGCCGTTCTTCTACCGTTCACACTCACGCTGCAGAGGTTCTCGGTGTAGGAGCTTTTGATGACATCGTAGGTCTTTCCTCCTATTCCGCTTTCCAGCATTTTTAAGAACAAGCCCGGGTGCCACACTGAGTCAAAGGCCTTTTTAAAGTCTACAAAGCAGGCGTATATCTTCCCATGCTTTGTATTGTGGACGTGGCTCTGAATGAGACTGTGCAGGGTGTAGATGTGGTCCGTGGTGCGGTGGTTTGGCACGAACCCTGCTTGGCTTTTGCTCAGGACATTGTGCTCGGTAAGGAAACTGATGATCCTTTTGTTTAGGATGCTGTTGAACAGTTTTCCTAAGTTACTGCTGACACATATGCCTCTGTAGTTGGCAGGGTCATACCTGTCCCCACTCTTGTGGATCGGTGTAATGAGTCCTTGGTTCCAGGTACGAGGGAAGTAGCCAGCACTCAGCACAATGTTGAACAGTTTAACCATTGCAGCTTGAATTTCTGGTGGGCTGTACTTCAACATCTCTGGGGGGATTCCATCCAGACCACTAGATTTTTTACACTTTATGGAAGTGATTTTCTCTGCAACTTCCTGTAATGTAATTGGTGTGTCCAGTGGGTTTTGGAAGTTTTTGATTTTCTCTTCCATTGCCTTTAGTTTTGATGTTATGTTTTCCTGCTCTTGGCTTAGTCCTTCTTTTGGGATGTCTTTGTAGAGGTCTCTGAAGTACTGGAGCCAGATGTTGCCATTTTGGATATGGGTATCAGTCTTTTTCTTGCTCTTTGTGTCCATGTGGCTCCATATTTCCCAGAAGGAGTTGTCTTGGAGGGCGTCTTGGAGTTGGCTAAGTTTGGTAGAGATGTAGCTCTGCTTCTTCCTCCTGAGGATGGTTTTGTACTGCTTTTGTATGGTGTCATAGGCTTCCCTCAGGTCTGGGTTGTTGGGGTCTCTGTGTTTATTGTTTGAGGCTGTTCTCAGGGTCTTTCGAACGGCTTTACACTCTTTGTCAAACCAACCATTGATCTGCTTTTCTTTTGGCCTCTTGTAGTTGACTTGTTTGAGGTCGGACAATTTGGCCATGGTGTGGAATATTTTGTTGAGGTCTTTTGCAGCTTGATTCACTCCTTCTGGGTTTGACTTGTACTTGTAGCTGTAGAAGTTGTGGAGCATCTCCTGTAATTCCGGTCTGTTGGGAGCCTCTTTATATTTTATTTCTGACGTCTTGGACCATTTATAGGATGGAGGTCGGTTGTAGAGGCTGCTCTGCTGTGGCTTTTGTGTGGATGGTTTCTCTGTAGATTTCATGTACAGGAGAAGTTGGCTGTGGTCTGACAGGTGCGTTTGTGGGGTGACTATGAAGGCGCTAATATTTGCCGGGTCCATATCTGTAATGGCGTAGTCTACTACACTCCTTCCTACATGGGAGTCTAGTGTATATCTTCCCAGTGAGTCTCCCTTTGTACGTCCATTAAGAATATGAAGACCTAAACTTTTACATAAGTTCAGGAGCTTTTTGCCACTTTTGTTGACTGTACTGTCATAGCTGTTTCTCTCTGAGTGTTCTGAGTCGTGACTGTCGTTCTCTGCCCCAAATATGTAGATGTTTCCATCTGTGGTCAGAAAGTCTTTTTCTCTCCCTGTTCTTGCATTGAGGTCTCCAAAGATGAGAACTTTG